>NC_026157.1:3643303-3643958 GCF_000512975.1 Sesamum indicum
AGAGTTGATACTCAATTGTTGTTCAGGAGAGTCTTCAAGAGTCTGTAAAACAAGCAAGTATCAGGGAATACAACTTCTTGAGAGTTCTTTAAAAAACAAAAAGAATTCACACTACATGCATGAGTAACATGCACACATTACCCACCGAGTATGTTAAAAGGGCATTCAGTATCGATTCCGTATCTCCTTCGCCTGCATGATAATGATAATCAGATGAATTGGAAACCAGTGGTACTCAAACAAATCATTCTTGGTAACTTTGTTCCTACCATTTTCCTCAATGGCCTTTGAGACCAATTTTTCTGAAAACCCCATACCAACAAAATGATTGATCAACTTAACACGGGAAGCACCTGCGGATGAGCTTGCCTACAGAAAAGGAGTCACTTAATCAATCATAATATCAAAGAAATATGCAGCAAAGCTAAAAGCCATCAGTTCTTGCACTTGTTATACCAGCAGCATCAAGCTTTATTCAATCACATGGCAAAAGGAAAAGGATCCTCAATCTAAAAGGTTAGTGTTATCTATTTCAATGGCAATCATATTAATGTTACTAGTGACTAAGAGCAACAGAATGGAGTTTAAAACCATAATTATGTTCTAGAACAACCATGATAGTAAAAAATTCTGAACTGGGCATGTCTACAGCGGG
>NC_026157.1:3643968-3688587 GCF_000512975.1 Sesamum indicum
AGATTCAATAATCCAAGTCCATAGCTTAACCTCTAAATTGCCAGCGATAGCTTCTGTGCTACAAGTTGCTAGAGTCGGCTGAGAGGATACCACTGGTTCTGCAAGAATCTCCAGTTCGTCATCTGTAGTCCAATCAACACTGACACTTTCCTCTCCAGAGGCATTCCCATCCTGAAACAGGCAATAGGCACATAAGACACATTAAACAAACTAGCTATAACTGATAACAAAAGCCATTTGTGTTCATCAACATGAGAAGATAATAAAACCACTCTTCAGGTTATACAAAGAAAATGTGAAAAAATAAGAAAGGTACTACCATGTTTTCCACAAGTTCTGAACCAAGCACAGCAGCCTAACCTGTTCAGTAAAGCACTTACTTGAAGTAAGAATCAAATTAGTGAAACCAATAGACATACTAAACACTTTGATCTAAATTGACTCATAAAGCACATTACATTATTTTTAGTTCATGTATCATATATAATTGAAATGCACATGTTCCGGGTTAGCTGTATACACGCTATAATTTTCAAGAAACCATAGAGATAATAGCAGAAAACACAACTTATTGCAAAAATTAGATGAGATTCAAGTGAACCAAGTAATCCACAACTTTGCAAATATTAGACTAATTGAAAGCTTCAGGTTCAATTTTGAGTGTCTTCAGTTCTTTTAATCAAAGTTTTCCATTTAAATTTTATTTAAAAGTTATTGACGCTTTAGAAATTCTGGAAACAATATCATCTGCAAAAAGTAATGATAAGAAAAAGTTACAAGAAAATAAGCATGGTAATACACCATAAAAATAATTTTATGAGGTGAGGTGCTCTAAAGAAAAGAAACAATATTTCAGGGAGTGAAGTGCAACTTTGAATCCCATTCTGTTTTGAATTAATTCATTATTGCCCGAAACTTGATGATGGGGGAAAGTGCAACCAAGAAAGCAATTCCGGAGGTTAAGTGCTTTTTCTTTATTCTGGAGGCAAAATGCAAAGGACATGAAATGCAATTTCCCCATACAAAAATAGTGAGAAGCACATCCTAACCCAAAAACCGCAGTCGCTTGAACAAATTACTAAAATAAAGTTTAACCTTACTACCACGAACTCGACAAACCCCAACAATTCCGTGAAACAAAAGCATACTCTAAGTCGCTCCGCCCTGGATTTCACCCTAAGCATCAGAATAAATCAAAATGTAACACTCTCACCCTCTGCATGTTCCTAAACATATTCCAATTATTACCTAAAATGCAACAACCGTAAAATCAGACAAGCAAACAACTCTCGTGAAAAAAAAAAAGGTCAAAAAACACAAAGAATTCAGATGATCCTCACAAAAGCAGTTCACCTGCTCAGTTCAACGCCAAACCTTCCTCGAGCTCCCTCCAGACAGAAAAGTAAGGTACCTATTACCTGCAAAATAAATTGGAGAAAAAATCAATTAAAAAGTAACAGAAGTAGATTGAACAAGAAACAGTCGAAAATCACAACGGAAAAAAAAGGAAGGAAAAAAAAGGGCAAACTAAGCCCGTGAACATATCGAAAAGATTCACATACCCATAAATTGAAAAGAAGAATAAAGAGTAGAGAAATCGATTGCAGAGAGTGTCGGGGAGGAAATGTAGAGTAATAAGAGAAAGAGAAGAAGAGATTCCTCCCCTCCCAGCACTAAGCAGAAAGAAGTGAAGGAATGACGCCTCTTACCTCACTGTTACCGTAATATACACATTACCACACTCAAATAAATAAATAAGACCAGTCATTTTATTTTATTTTACTTTTCCTACGCGCCAACCACTCAACACTCTTTTTTTTGTTTACTTTTTTTTTTTAAAAGAACAAATATATTGTAAAATTGAACCATTATTTTAAACGATTTCAGGTTATATTTTTTAGTTGACTTAGCTCCACTACCACTACCATTAAAATACGGATGTAGAATCAGAAAAAACAAAATTAAATTAAGGGTAAATTAGAGAGGCTTCCCTGAAGCTTATCTAATTATTGAACAAATATTTTCTACAATAAATTGTGATAAGGGATTATTTTTTATAATATTTATAATTTTTCAAACGAAATATGATATTTGTAATTATAATAAATTCTAAAAAATTTATTATAACATACTCTTAAAATAATAGAGAGCAAGTGGCATGAATTTCATACGTTGAAAGCGCAGACAAGCTATTTTTCGATATCCGTGCAAAGATAAAGTAGACTGGTATTTTGTCTTTTTGAATTCACTTTGAAAGTGATATTTTAAAATTCATCAATTTTCATAGGTTATAGGTCACTCGATATTTGTATCATTAATTATGTAAGTCAGACTCGTTTTAAGACACAATACTGTTAGTCACCCAACATTAAGAGCAAATCTGATGTCAAATGTTGATGATTTTGCTTTTGCATGATAGTTATTTTGTGAAATTGATCAAAAGGAGAATCCCATGGGAGGCCCCGTTTTCGCAAATTTGAAACATAAAATAAGTGCTTAAGCTAAACATCTTGCAACACACACACAGGCTCGAAAGGTGATGAAGAATTTACTAAATCACATAATCATCCATGCCTTGACACACAACACAATCAATATGTCACCACTGGCTTGAAAAATGTTACAACATCATCTTGAAATAGCAACAATGATCTCTAATCATTTAGTAAAACGTCCACGGAATAGCAGCGCTCTAGGAAAACTGCCTAGGCAATTGGAACAGACATCACAATGCTTGTGGCTTTTACTATGTCAACTATGCAGTTCAGCCTCTGTTACTATGATTCTTTGTTGCGGTTGTTTGAATCATAAACGAGTTGTTATTGCGAAATCCTCTACAACAGATGTAACTGTACAGTAAAACATAACATGATCTGCTAAAAAAATGGCATTAGATTTGTTGGATCGCTGCTCGTCATGGCCCCTGGAATACAGGCAATTCAAGCTAAAATCTACCTCGCATTTGCTAATCAATGGTGCAATAGGTGTACAATAATGCAGACAGGAACCAGATATCGTGCTATGCTATGCGGCAACCAAAAAACTGGAGTTAAGATGTCCAAATATGATGCACTGGTATGAACAGAATAAGAAACAGAAGATATAAAGCGAAGGTGAAGTTAGACAGGCAAATAATACAAAGTCCACATAAAAGGAGGTCCAGGTTCTTCTGTTAGCATCAGAAATTAACACAACACACAAATTAGTGTTTCATTATCCACATAGAACATCAGCATTTCCAAATCTCAGGAACCAAGGGATGGAAACTGCTTCCTAGCGTGCTCTGGTATCAGTTTGGAGAGTAGCTCCAATGATGCTCCTTTCAACTCTGAAAAATGCACAAGTCAACTCAGGATCCCAAATAGAAAAAGGCAAAAAAAGCAACCAAAGACAAAGTTAACAAACTGAGACAATAACAAGGGGTGCAAGAAATTAGGGAAGACCTGCAGGTTTGAAGTTGAAAAGTGGTGGCAATGGTCGACCATTGGGAAGCCGGGTGTTGGGATCACGGAGTTCATTGAAAAATGGGTGTATACAAGCTTCCAACTGCAAAAATACATCAAACAGTAATATATAAGAGAAATAGCTAAAAGAAATACCAAAATTATTGACATGCATAAGACGAGTGGCAATCAAGCAAAATATTTTTCAGATTAAAATTAAATGAGATACGTGATACTACACCAAGGAAGCAAGGTTCCAAGGATAAACTGTAATCTTAAGCATTAAAATACCAATAAAGGAAAATATAGAAACTCACAGCAGAGTATCTCAAGTTTGGAGAGTACTGAAGGAGTCGCGACACAAGATCCACAGCTTCAGGAGGTGTCCTTTTGTGAAAAATCTGCAAGAACAGAAACAAAGATGAAATCAACAAACAAACAGGTAAAGGATTACAAGCAGCGAGCAACCCACAGACAGAGATCCAACCTTGTGCCATGGATGTGCCTTGATTTGTGGGAACTTGTACTCGGTGTAATTTGGATTCATGCATTTTATTTCCTCACGAGTTGGTGTTCCCAGAACCTAGATATAACAAAAATGCAATCAGCTTAGAATGAGCTCTCTTGGAGATGACAACAACAAAACATATCGTATCAAGATACTCTTCTAGAATAATTAGGCACAGGTTACCTTGATAATTTCCACAAGCTGATCTACTCCACTCTCACCAGGAAAGAGAGGCTACAGAACCAATCAGTAAATGGTTAAAAGGTAGTAGCTAATTGGTCAGAAGATTGTAAACCGAAACCATCATGTTTTTCTCTTTACTTCCAAATATAAGTGCCTTAGGCTTGTTAAGAACCTGTCCAAGAAGAAGTTCGGCGAGGACGCAACCCACGGACCATATGTCAATTGCACTAGTGTATTCAGTTGCTCCAAAAATCAGTTCTGGCGCACGGTAGTACCGAGAACAGATATAAGATATATTTGGCTCACCTTTCACCTGTTACACATGATGAAATACTTTAGATCATTTAAATTTCTCCCAGTGAGCAAATCAGGTGCCCAGATTAACAAACAGGAGGCAATTTTACAAACAAGAAACTGAAGTCTTGAAAGGGAAAGAAGAAGGAAAAAAAAAAAAGGAGCAAAACATGCTCTAAGATGGTTTCCTATTAAATACTTAAAAGTAGTTTGTCATGCCATGAATCCACTGGAATAATATATATGATCAAGCAAGATTATTCAATTCAAAATTGGTAGAACTTTTTTCTGTTTCCTAAATTACATGAAGCACTTGAAGCCTAATGAAAATTTATTCACTTGCATAATATATTCCCAACTGAAGGTAAGAACAAATTATGGCATTTGGATGAAGGTGGGGGATTGACAAGGAAATCAGCCACAGTATCATAATTACAAGGATAACATAAAGCATACCAAAACTTTTGCACTTCCAAAATCACAAAGCTTGAGCTGATGGGTATGCGGATTGACCTGCAATAAGGATTGTATTGGTCAAACTATAGAATACAAATATGCTTAACTACTTATGCCTTATGCATTAAGCACATACCAAAAGGTTTTGAGGTTTGATGTCCCTGTGGCAGACTCCTATACCATGAATATATGCCAAAGCTCTGAAAATCTGTGGCCAAATGTCACGAAACAAGATATTATCAGACTGCAATTCATCTTTTTACAATATCGCACCACCACATTTTGTGCTAATATGCAATAGTTCAAGATCAAATAATTGCAAACATGAGAAATACTTCAATAAAAAAAAAAAAAAGATGCAACATACTGTAATTTGAAACAATTAGTTGCTATATAGAGTTCAAATAACTAAAGAAGGTAATTACAAACATGCATAGCCATAGTCTCAAATTTGGTCAAGGCAGGAGCACATATGAAGTAGGCCGAGTTCTGAAACTTTTAACCTATCCAAGTCAGCTGACCTGATACGTATAGAGCTTGACATATATCATAGGCATTCGTTGGTTTGCTTTGCTATAGTGCCTCGCTACACGGTACAGAGTCTCAGGCACGTATTCAAGAACTAAATTGAGGTAAAGCTCGTCCTTGTCGGTGGTTGAGAAGAAGCAGTGCTTAAGACAAACAACATTTGGGTGATCAAGAAGGCGCATCGTTTGCAGCTCACGGTTTTTATATCTCTTATCCTGTAAAACTTTTTTGATTGCAACCGTTTCACCACTTTCAAGACACTTGGCCTGCAACATAACAAGAATTGCTTTGAACATCTATCTGTTTCTCAGACATATTTAACTCAAAAGCAGCGATGTGATCAACCTAACACAGGATATGGATGGGTACATTTACTTCTTAATTAAAAAATGTTGGATTATATCAATTCAACAGAACTCACCAAGAAGCTAAAGATCATCAGTAACAAAAAAGTTATGTCTCCCAGGAATATAAAAGAATAGCACTCACCTGAAACACAATTCCAAAAGATCCCTGTCCAACAATGCGCTCTGCCATATAACTTATAGTCTGATAAAAGATGAACAGAAACAGCAAATAAGACAAAAATCAACTACCTAACACCAAAAGGAGCAAATTTTTGTAACAGTGTCACAGTATTGGTCATATAAGAAGAAGCAGTCAGTGGCACTTGTAAGGGAACCCACTCCAGACCACACAACTGACAAGAAAATGGAATAACAACAAGCTGGATTTGCGGTTAAACAAGAGAATGACATTTAGAAAGCATCATAGGAAAACAAAAATAAACAAAGGCTCCATAAATTGGATTGTACTCCATCTTTACATCGAAAAGAGATAATTAACATGCATTCTCCAAAGAGAAAAATGAAGACAAAACAAAAGGAAAAACTATACGAATTTACTGCAGCATATAAGCATGAAGCTACAACCATGTAAACATGATAGAAAAACACATAAATATACTTCAGGTCACAACCATGAAATTTGACCTATACGAGGACAGCCATAAAATTTTTGTTTATCAAGAAAACATACATGATAGTTTCTTTTTCCTGCTCCAACTTCATATTCTTAAGACTTTTTCCCAGCTCCACCTGGAATTGTAAGTTATGATCTTTTATGAATTAAGCCTCAGAGGCTGCTCCCTATAGCGGTGTGATTGAACATATAGATAACTACAACAGTTCAAAGTACAAGGAAATCTTTCAAACTTCACTTGTTAACTGAAAAATCAATTATCAACATATAGAAAGCTTAGATCACAGCAAAATGCCCAGAAACACCAGTCCTAGCAGGAAACTACTTTGTAATAATCTTGAAACTTCAGGCCCTACAGCATCTAGTCATATGAAGTAATTACAGTCCTCAAACTTAAAACCTAAAGTTCACAGAGCAAAAGTCTCCACCATAATACCTGCTTCGGTTGGCCATTTTTACCACCAATAGTTGTCACAATGATGTGCCCTGTCTCCGTTCCATTTCCATCCACTACTGCTGCTTCCATTTCCTGCAACCAAAAAGCAAAACCAAAACCACAAAGATTAACTATGTTAACAAGTCGACCTGAACCTGATCCAAGATCAAGAAGAATACAAACAATAGACACAATTTCTATACAAAAACGAACCTTTTCCACTTTTTCATCCTTGATTTTCATCTCATTGATTTCCTCCGGAAGTTTGTCCACTAGCATTGCATCACATTTTGGCTTGTCAGCCACAATACCACCCGAAGCCATAGTCCAAAAGGCAAAAAATCAAACACCGGCAACTGAGCTTAAAAAAGAGACGCACTTCGGCTTCCAAATCCTACAAACGGGCAACAATAAAGAAAACAGATGGAAAAAGAAAAAGACACAAATCTAAGACAACTTTCCACAAAATAATCTTCTGAAAATTGATCACCAAAAATAACAAATAGCAGCATTTCAGGAGAAGCTAAAGCAAAACTTACCTGCAACTACGGATCAGTCATTTTGCGAACCACGAAGCTTGAGATTAACAACAGAGCACGCACTAAAACAAATGAACCCTAGAAATTTAGATGAGAAACAAGAAAAAACAAAAGCAGAGGTGAAAAATGTGGGGAACTGCGAGCTTCCGAGAGGTTTCGTTTTCCACAAAAGCTTTGACTAATGGAGACACACCCTCTATTTCTCTCTCTAGACAAGACACCCTCTCTCTCTCTCTCTTTCTGTATCTGTGGATGCTCTCTGTTTCTGATGTGAAGTGAAATTTCTGGCGGACCCCAAAGGATTTCATCAAATCCAGTTCAGAGGGAGTTTCCGAGTTCGAGAAGCTGGAGACAGTGCCACGTGTTGCTTCTTGGTTGGCAAGTAAGCGGGCGTACGTCACGGTTTGACTCGATTGGAATCTGATGCGATGTTGATATCTGGGCTGAGACTGCTAAATGGGCCATAAGTGGGCCACTACTGTTAAACTAGCCCAATAAGTAAATTGGAATATGTGAGAGGAGAGCGTTCAAGATTAGTTATTAGGCCTCGGAGAAGCCACCTTCAACAGAGGTTTTGCTCCTAATACCCTAAGAAATATTCGATTATATAATCGAACTAATTTCGATTTGATTTTGTACCATACAATTAGAAAATTTAATAAAAACATTACAATTTAATGTTAATTAATTAATTAGAAATTATTTATTAACTAATAATTATAATCAACTAAATATATATCAATCATAAAATTATTATTTTTTATTATAAATACAAATATTAAAACTATTTAAAATTTTTAATTTAGTATTTTATTCAGTTTCGATAACCCGCAGAAAAAACCAAAATCAAACTAAATATCAAAATTTTCAAGAAAATTAACTGTTGGGTTCAATATTCAGTAAAAATCTAATTTTTTGGTTCAGTTTGTTTTCAATCTATTAACCAAAAATTGCACATTCCCAAGTCATTAGTTCCATTGAATCCTAAGTGAGTGATAAAATTGGTGGGAGAATATTATGAACTGAGAGATGCACTAGTGATTGCTCACTCCCGAGAATCACAGGAGTAAAAACGCAGCACTCTTTACTTCAAGATTCATTGTTTGATTGTTTCATCTCCTATGTCAATTTTGATGAAAAATCAAACTCACTCTAATAGAGTAGAAACCAAATATAACTATAGAATAGAGCATCCAAAAGTTGAATCACGAAAGGTAAAGAGGGTAGTGTGTTGCTTATACATTCGACGGAGGAGCGTAGATTTCTATATTTGTAAAAATCATGACTTCCCAAACCCGACAGCTTTCTTGCTCCTCCTGCGTGCATCAATCTTTTCTGGACTTGGCTTTCCGGTCCTCATCTCATATTTCTTTTCCAGGCCCTGCAGGCAAGAGCATCAAGGAATTTACTTATTGAGGACAGGTGAACATAGCAACAAAGATTATATGGAGAAGGAACATCCATGATCATGAGTTTCCAACAAAAGTAGATGAGAATGTATGACAATTGCAAGGATCACTTGCCTGTAACTCTGTACGAATAGTTTCAAGAACTTCATCACTCATTCGATCAAAGAAAAGGATTCCCTGCAGAAAGATGAATTAGCATTCTGTTACGGGGTCTAGAAAAAGAAGTGGCATCTGAGCTGAAAAATTCGCTCAGTGGATGTCACTAAATATATTCCAAATGAGGAAGTAATCCTGATAACATCTAATGGGGTCGTTCGAGACCCTGTTAACACAGAAATCTAGGCCTATTAATACACAATGCGCACTGAACCAAGTAAGGCGTGAGTTGCTGACTAACAGTAACTTCAATTGCAAAGTTGATGACGGTACTTAAGATTGGTCTCAAGAAAAGCAAGAAGCATAATAGAATAGGTCACTTTGCAAACCCCCATAGTAAACTAACTGCATAACAAGAAAAGTACGGCATTTCTGAATAAGAACCTGCAGATGATCATATTCATGCTGAAACACCCGTGCAGGAAGTCCAGTCAAGTTAACTTCAAACCTTGCACCAGTAATATCCTGTGCATCAACCTTTAATGAATCTGGTCTCTGCAGAATAAGAAGAAAAAGGAAGCCCAAATCAAGCGAAGATCAAATTCCGCTGGGAAAACACTTTCAGAATGGAAATGAATCTAAAGTGGAGACGAGCTAGAGCAACAATTAATTATATAGTGGAAGGAATCCAATCTTGATTATCTCACGCTAGATGGCTCGAGTTTTGCTGGAGGTTAGAACAATGGAGAAGTGAACTTAGGAATAATGTAGTAAACATATTAAGATTAAGTTAAATATCATGGTAAGGTGTACCTCAACATCAGCATAAATCCCAGGAAAGGATAAACAACCCTCATTATAAGGCACTATCTTTCTTGAATATCTGCTGATGCGTGGATTGACGAGAACAATCTCCTCTCCCTCATCACGCTCACCAACTGAATTAAACACCATAAGCTGAACATTAATCCCAACTTGGGGTGCTGAGAGCCCAATGCCATCAGTTCTGTGGAAAATGAAGCCAACAAGTATTGTTCACATTCCTGTAATTGCCAAGAATCTACAATAAGAAAAGATAGCAAGTCCATCATTGCAGAAATTTACCCTGACCGTCACAATATCTCAAATACTAGGCCGAACATCCTTTTTAACTAATATTCAATACGAACTAATTTCCAAGCCTCTAGTGCTAAATAACTGAAATTTACCCTGACCGTTACAACTAACAACATACTCCAAGTGAAGAAAACTTACCTGTACATTACATCAAACATAACGTCTACAAGCTTTTTCAGGCTCTCATCAAACGTGTTTATCCGCTTGTTTTTGGCTCTCAGTACTGGGTCTGGATACTGAACTATTTCAAGCCGCCCCTCAAATTGCAATTCAGCCGCTGCTCAAAGAGCACCAAAAAACCACGTAAAGAATAAGGGGCAAAAAAAAACCAAGTATCTCAATCATTCACTTACGGGAGGCTACTGCTTCTTCTTTAGCCATGGAAGAAAAGCTTCGCCGAGCCTGCGCAAAAACCGGCGGAACCAGATGTTTAAAGCTGTTCGAGGATAAAGTAAAGAAACCGGGCGAATTGAAGCGGTAGAGACGGCAAAAGGTAGAGTGCCCGAGAGGCGGCCCGCGGTGGAGAAAGGGGACGAGTGTGTGAGTGAGGGCGGTGGAGTGGACGCAAGTCGCAAAAGCCATTACCACATACGGGCACCAGTTTTGATGATGTGTGCGCTTTTGATATTTCACCTAATTTAGAATTTTTGTTAAATTTGTTAAATGTGGTATATATTTTATTTTTATTTATAATACGAAAAATAATACCCGCCACTAGTGACCTTCAACTTAATCTCATGACATTAACAGTAACTATTAAATGAAGACATGATTGAATTTTTCAGATATTGGGCCGTGACTATTGCAACGGCCCAACCCATTTATATTTATTAATATTAATATTAACATTATTTTACTACCATTATTGGACTACTCAATCTACTTTTATAGAATAATGATGAGAGAAATGGGAAGGCGGGTTTCTTATGATATCTAATTCACTACATATAATTGATCTAATTATATACCACATCACTCCTGTCGCACACAATCATGAACAAAATCTACCGCATCAACAAGAAAAGTAGTCTATTTAGAGACAAATAATTACATGTTGGTTTTATCCGATAAACTCGAGCAGACAAGCTTATCTTTGTTGATGTGTCTTTATGGTAACATGTAATCTGAGTTGTGGAATGACTAACATATCAGTTTTGCTGGGTCGGCCACCAACAGAGTGAGATTGGGCCTGAACCAACTTTAGTTTTGCCAACAGATTGGAGGTAACTTTGCGGTGGTTAAATTTGATATTTTATAGCTTACTGATTTTTTTCTAATTGGCCTCGAATCAAAAGGTTGATTGAGATGAACAACTCCATTAAATTCTAAAAAATTGATACCCTGTATACCATTATTAAAAATAAAAGATATATACGAATCATTTATATAGTCGACGTACAACATACTAAATATAGCATGAATCTAAACATAAGATCCCAATAAAATTAGGTATAATTAGTTTATGGAAGGAGTTCAATTTTGATAGTGAAGGCCCACTCCACTAAATCCATGTTTAAGCCACAAAAATGGGGATGTGGTCACAAATACACCAAGCAAAATCACAAGGTAATGAGGCCTTACACTTTCTAAACCACAATCAATCACTACTTAAAAGTCCATAATCCCCCTCCAAATTTTTCTCCATTTATAGTAAGCAAAGTGGTCTCTCACTTCAAAATCAATGAGCTAAAAATAGTAGCCTAATTATGTTCACAATTAAATGTACTCTCACTTGCCTACATTGCATGTGACCAACACTTAAATGGGATATTAAGCTGCCATTGTCAATGTCCATTCAACTTTGAGGGGAAAAAGAATTAGCATTCATCACTTAGTGTTGGTGTGTTCTTGTTTTTTCCTCCCTCCATGCACAAAAAAAAAAGGGAAAAAGAAAAATATATATTTATTTTGACGCATGAATTGTCAATAAAGTTTCAGACAGTCACTATAAAAAAGAAATATCATCAGCAACAATACAAATTCCTTACAAATTATTGGAATTTGTTGTTAATTAAGCTATGAAGAAAAATATTTACTTTGTAATTAGCTTGTTAAATTCTGGGGGGAACTTTTTAATTTTTTTGCCATATCAGTTACAAAGTTTTGCAACATCAAAGTTCCTTTTCAATTATAACAAATATTTTTTTATTTTTAACGCTAATTTTGAAATCAAAAAATTAAAATTTTTATCCCCTTGCTAAATCGATGGTAGTTACCAATAAATTTACTCTCGTTTCTAATTTTTCTAGCCATTGACATAAGCTTCTGTACGGTGTCTATGGAGAAGATATGTTGGACTAATAGGTCCAAGTCCTGATATAAGTATTTGTTTCATTTTATATGAGTTTGTCATAATTTAATATTATTGTTATTAAATTATAGTAACAAATAAATAATATTATTAATAACAATATTTAAAAAATAATCATTGTTTTTCTTTGAAAAAGAAATAAAACCACGAATATGTCCAAATTAGTAGAGGAAAGAAAAAAGAACAAGTGAGAAAGCAAATAAGAATTAACCTAATTCCTTAGTCATATCCCTAAAAAAGTATCCCTCCCATGAAACTTTTGCAACAATTATTATAAACTTTTCAACAAGTCCTAATTCTTTAGCCCATCCTTTTTCTTATAATTCAGATTGTAAATTCATTTGCTTTCTCTACATATTCCTCTTTTCAAAAGTTATAATTACATCAACATTTTAATAATTTGATCAATACATAAATTCAATCAAAACATTAATATAATCAAAAATAGTTAAACAACTTATAATAAACTCACGTAAAATGAAGACAAATATCCATATTTTCTGAATGAAATCGAACTCATGACTTTAAACTTGTTTAAGAGACTCCTTCCTTAACTATTAACATAAGAGGTCTTGAGCGGTCGTCGTTCTATATATTTTAACATAATTTTACTATCTTTTACATTATTAGACCCCATAAAACTGACCTATGACATATTTATACAAATTATTCATACTTTTTGTATAATTATAGAAACCACTCCTTACAGCAAGAAACATCTGTAATTTGTATAACGATGTAGACGTTTTTAGGGGGTGTAGATGTAATTTTTTAAAAACCAACAATGAATAATATTGACGTTTCTGGTGAATATATATACATATATATAGCCAAAAAAAAAAACAGGAAATAATTTAACATATTTTTTGAGTAAAAATCAACAAGTTACTGCCGTATAGAAATAAGGACATGCAAAATGGTGTGTTTGGAAAGTAGAAATATATTTCTAAACTAGTAAAAGTCTAGACAACATATCCAAATCGAAGACAAGTGATTTTGTCCCCTTCCTCTATTTCCTAATTGCAAGACTTTTGAGTGGACAACAAATGTTCAGACCTAATTCAACATATGGCCCATTGCTTCATGTTATCACCAAAAGATCTTTTTCAAACACAATAGCAAATACCCTTTTCATCTCAACCACATGTTTTTGGTCGATCATGATTTGTTGATCGAGGAGTAGTGGATCTAATTCGGATGATGATTTGTCTTGGGACTTGGGATTTGTCAGTGTACGTAGATTTATCAATATAAAAAATAGGGACAACTAAAGCTTACTTATTTAGTACAACGTTACGGGTGTTTGTCTTATTTTTATGTACATTTATTATTTTATAATTCATAATTATATTAATATAGTAAAATTTAATGGGTAAATAGCAATTTATTTTTCTGTGATTGAAAATGAGCAAATTATCTTCCTATTAAAAAAAATATAATAATTTATCCCCTTGATTTTTTTTTTGAATGAAGTAATTTACTTTTCTATCTAAGGAGGTAAATTGCTTCATTTTAAAAAATATAAGAAGGTAAATTGTTATATTTTAAAAATACATTGAGGTAAATTGCTATTTATTTTATTATAGGGGATAATTTGCTCATTTGCAATATCACAGGGATTGATTATATTTTTTCTAAAATTTAATTGATGTATTGTGCTATGTATTTAAATATTAATATAACTATCGGTTATATCTACAAGAATTTTTTTTTAAAAAAAATCTGATTTTAGATTCAATTTGATTAACTCGAAATTCATTAAATGAAGAAATTATTGTATTTATTATATGAATGATGTATAATTTAAGAAAAAAATAATTAATTACATCAAAAATTTTATTTTCTAGTTGGAATAATGTATTGATTGTGTATTTTATTTTAAGAACAATGTTGAGTACATATTAGTATATAGTAGTTATAATTGTCGATAATTGTTAGATATATATATATATATTTAATTTTGATAATTATAATCGACTTATTTAAAAAAATATAATAATAATAGTTTATCACTTTCACTTCAAAAAATAATATATATACGAATTTGGCCGTTTTTCAATTTTATCCCTTTGAATGGAATGTACCATCGATTATAATTTAAATTCCATTATATTAAAACGTCAGGAATTTTAATGAGAAATATAATTTATGAGATACGGAACTATTGCGATGCATTTTAGTAAAATAATAATACTTGCAGTAATAGAATGCGTTGATGCGAGAAATTAATAATAGTGTTTTACACTAATAGTTGATTTCATTGTCAAAATCAAAGACAAATTTGCTACACAATTTGAATCCAATATGTACCAATTTTAGCTATCTAAAATTAATTGAGTTAATTATATGTCTTTATGATCAGTTTCTTGTGTTCAATTTTGATTATTATTTTATTTAATATTTTAACCTAAACTCACCGTTGCATCATCTAATAAATGTTGTTTATTATTTATATAATTATTTTCATATTATCAATTTTTCTAAAACAAAAAAAAGTAGTAATTGGTGTTTAATTATTCATATTTTTAAAAAAAAATTATACACATGCATCGAATGTGCCACATAAAACGTGTGTTGAGGTATTAAATATTACTAATTAAAAACTATGTAACCATAGGGTTTTAAATAATTATTCTGCATATAAATTTTGATATTGACCAAAATCTGAAAAACCCCGTTGATATTATCATATATATATATATATATAATTTAATTAGTTTACTCCTGAATTGATACTATTATAATATATATCTTCAATGAGAATAATGTTGTATTCGTCTATTTTGATTTTTGATCCATGTCGAGACAGGTTAAATTGGACCCGTACCCAATAAAAAGTTGAGATTTTATTTGGGATGAATATATCGACATACCTAATAATTATTTTTTAATATATGTATATATAGAGAGAGAGATTCATATTAAATTGAAAATGCGATCTCATGATCATATGTTGTTGTCCCGAATGAGTTCCACGCTTTCATTATTGAACTTGTTCTATATATCTAGTTGACCTCTTTGGTATATATTATTCTTCTTAATTCTTTCACTCCTCTTTTGTTCAAATTAAATGTTGGTGTTGAGTTTTCTTACTTATTCAACGTAACATTTGGACTCTCTCTCTCTCTCTCTCTCTCTCTCTCTCTCTCTCTTTCTATATATATATATATGTATATATATATTGTCAATTAGTTGGAGCTATTAAGAATGTGGAGCGATTGATGGAGTAAGAGAAATGAGTGGTAAGTGAACATTCTTACCATTCTTCTAAGACTTGAGAGTTGAGTCAGTACTCTCTTCTCTATACTTTGGAACATTTTCTTTTATATATATAATACATTATATGGGAGATCAAAATCAAATCATGCAAATAAATGTAATCACTCTCTCCACTTTTTCCACATACTTAATTTATACAACTAGTTCACCCTATATAGCTACGAATTCATATCTTTTAATTATATCATAAGTTATATATATATATATATGTGTGTGTGTGTGTAGGAAAAAATATAATTTACCCCCTGTGATATGAAAAATGAACAAAAAACCCCCCTATGAAAAATAAAATAGCAAATTACCCTCTATCTAAACCGTTGATAGGGGATATTTTGCTTTATTTTTTGAGACACATGGGAGTAATTTACTATTATTTTTTCACAAGTAAGTATTTACTCATTTCCCATAACATAAAGTTGTAAATTGCATTTAATCCTATATATATATTTATGACTTAATTATATATAGAGAAATATGGTGTAGCCTCGTTATTTGGATATTAAATTTCCTCTCTCTCTCTCTCTTTGTTTTTTATTTTTGCTACGAAGAAGTAAATAGTATATATATATGTATATATATTTGTATACTTCCACCCGGAAATTAATAGGTGAAATATATATTATCTTAAAAATTGAGAAAGCTTTTGTTATTATTATTATTATTGTAAATAGCATAATTAGCATAGTGGATCTTCTTATACGTAGCTAGCATGTTACAAGATATTTTGTCCAAAGCTTATATATATATAACGTGGTATATGTATAACTTGTCTGTGCATGTTCACATCCTTGTTTCTTATGCATGCACATGCATGCATGCTTAATAATTAATATATAGTGCATGATGATTAGCATATTAAGATCCCAATTAAAAACATTTGATCAAAGTTAGGCTAAAAGCTCTTGTTTCTGACGTCAACTAATAGCTGATTTAGCTGCCTAAGAAATCATCTTAGCCAACCTCTATAAATTCAGCACCACCTCCATTATTATTTTCATCAAAATATCTACCATATTTACTCTCTCTCTCTCTCTCTCTCTCTTGCAAGATGGACAAAAAGCCATGCAACTCCCAAGATCCTGAAGTGAGGAAAGGGCCATGGACTATGGAAGAAGATCTCATTCTCATCAACTACATTGCTAATCATGGTGAAGGCGTTTGGAATTCGCTAGCTAAATCTGCTGGTAATTGTTCGATTTTCGATCTCGATTTCCTTATGTAGAGACAAAACCCTAATCAACTTTTCCTCTTCACTGAAAACCCTAATGGAAAATTGTTTGTGTTTTTCATTTTGGTTTTAGGGTTGAAGCGCACGGGGAAGAGCTGCCGACTACGGTGGCTCAACTACCTCCGGCCGGACGTCAGACGGGGAAATATCACGCCGGAGGAGCAGCTCTTGATCATGGAGCTTCATGCTAAGTGGGGAAACAGGTGAGTTATCCATCATGTGTACCTAGGGTTTGTTAGAGAGCATTACATTAATTAATTTGTTGCAAAAATAAAATTATTTTAATAAAAAATATTTGTTCCAAAAAAAGGGTAAAATTTAAAAAGGGACAAAGAATTCAACAAAAAAATAAAAACAACAACAAAAATGGGGTGGTTTATTGTTGTCCAAGAATTAGATTCAGCACATGATTCTTGATGTTCGTGGGGAGAAAGATGAGCCACTAGTATAGTGTTCGATTTAGGCTCATGTTGTTCTTGAAAACATAGCTTGGACTAGATTTGGAGAGAGAGTGCTCCTCTCGGCTGTACGAATCCTCAAATTCCCCAACGTGGGGAATACAAATCATTGGCTGCAAAGGGATCATCCTCAAATGATGTGCTTTTCTGCTTATGGCCACCAAAATTTTCTTGATTTTTCATTTCACTTATTTCCAAAAGTTAGGAATACAACTTAATTATTCACATGATAATTTTTTTTTTCTAACAAGAAAATTAATCTTTATAGCATGTTATTGTAATTAATAGACCATCATATACCTTTTAACAACCCTTTCTCTTCGTTTTTACGGCTTATATACATAATATATATATATATATATAGGACTATTAGGCCGGCAATCCCGTGCCCGGAATTTAATTACCAAGGCCTAATTTTGAAAAATACAAACAAAATAAAATTCTAACAATAATCCATAAAAAAACATGAGTTAGAAAAAAAAGGGTATGGCAGAAAGATGTTGTGAAGGAGCAGCAAATTTCCATTTATGAATAAAGGCACATGTTATAACCTTGAAAGACCCCAATCCTCAATTGCTGCCTACTTATGATGAAATCGACACCTACCATATTGTTTTCGCTCTTTCTGGATAAAAACGGCCCCTTCCAATTCCTCTTCCCTGCATCCAATATATATGGTAAAACTATTAATTAATTATTATACGCTTTTTCAACTAAAATACGTATTCATACTGTTACTATTTACTTAAGTCATGTATATATATTATAATTGGATTAAAATTAATTTAAACATAAAGTATATATATATATATATAGAACAGCATTAAGCATGATATTTATTACGAGGAAACATGTATGTAAAAGGAAAAAGATAACAATTTTCATTTATTTTCATAGTAAGAATTTTAGTGAATAATTAGTTTTGAAATTATTAGGAGTTGGTGACAACCCATGCAAAAATTACCAAACCTCGGACCATTGTCGATGTCGAACATTTTTCCGTCCTTTCTTCCTTTTTCTTCCAAAAAATTAAGCGAAAATGGTGGTCGTAACCTAACAAAACAACCCTTTTTTTTCTGTATGGAAAATACATATAAAGATGAGAGGTGCAGTACGTGGTCTATATATTGATAGTGAGAATTAGGGCGGCTACATATATACATACATACATACATACGTAGTTCTTATGTGCTGATCAAAATGAATGCGATCGAGTTTGCCTTAAATACTATTGGGGAATGTTAGTAACTTCGAATTTGAACCATAGAACATGCGGACATATGATTTCAACCACAAATTGTGACACTTAATTTTGAACATGATGTAATTGACTAGGAAGTTGGATTCTGTAATAACCACATAGTGGCCCATTATCATACTTACATATATATATATATATATAGTTTAATTACGTACTGTTTCTTAGATATATCATGGCATCTTTAATTAATTAATTCTCTAAAGTCAATTTCAATCTTTATTACAATTTGTTAATTTTTTCAAATTAAGTTAATTATATATATATGAAAAATACATATTTGTTTTCTTTCTTTTTTACCTCAATCATATGATATTATTCGCTTTTGATCATATAATTCAATCAATTTTAACCATTTTATTTTCTGCTACCTCTTTTGTTTAGAAAAGAATTAATTATAATAAACTTAATATATATAATAAAAATTTTATTCTTTAAAAAAATTTAGAAAAGTCTCCCCCAAGAAATTAAAGGGTCACAAATTAATTTTGTAGAAAAATTTATGCACGCGTCTAGTTACAATAATATAAACATACTAATGTTTCCTCTACCAAAAAAAAGAAAAAAAAAATAGAAATAAAACAACATGCATGCATATAAAAAATTCTAACTCAATTCGGGTTTGGTCGGATTTAAAATAATTATATGGTAAGTATAATACATTTATCGTATAATTGACGTACATTTCAAAGAAACTGACTAATCACATGATAGGTATGTCTGTAATTGATTTGATTCTATTAAATTTGATTTGAGTAAGAAATTTTGACATGTATATGCAATAAGACGGTGGATCAACATATGAGCGAAGCAAACGTACAACACATGAATCTACCTTATCTTGAACTGTGCATACGTACAGGTGGTCGAAAATCGCTAAGCATCTGCCTGGAAGAACCGACAACGAGATAAAGAACTACTGGAGGACTCGCATTCAGAAGCATATCAAGCAAGCCGATCATCAGAGCAGCTTCCCTGCAGCAGCACAAAATTCGGAGCATAGCAACGATTGCACGAACCATGCGTCTACCTCCAGTTGTTGCCCTACGGATCATGCAGTTGAATCCTACTCTCCCACGACTTCGTTTAATGGAAACATGGAAACCACTTTTCAAAGTCCTTTTCCCACCGAATCACATGACAACATTTGGAGCATGGAGGATCTTTGGTCCCTGCAGTTACTTAACGGGGACTGAATTATATTATCATTATTAATTAATTACTTTGATTAATCCTTCCTGGTAATTAATCATCAGTAATTATATTATTATTATTATTATTATTGCTTAATTAGTTTCTAGCTATAAGTATATCGTGGCTAGTTTTTTATTTAAGTATTATTTCGACTGTAACATATACGATTATCGCTATTTAATATGTATGAATTCGCGTAGTTATGTGCGGACACATCTGTTTATATATATATACATATATTAAATGAAACAATAATTATTTTTTTTCATATAAATTTCTTAATTTTGTGATCGACTAAAATCTGTATCTACTCGAATTTACAAAAAAAGTAAATAAATAATACCCAACTAGTTATTTCTTTTAATTTAATTAATATAGTATAAACTTTTTTTTAAATAGGTAGCGTTCGTATAAAGGACAAGTACGCAGTTCTTACCTATATATGTACTTAATTAAGTGATGTTCAAATTAGGGTAATTATTTTGTCTTAATCTAATAAAACAATGGCCTAATCATATGACCATTCACTACAAATCTCACATCACTTGTAACTACTACGGAACTTTTTTGAGTTTGATTGTTGGAAAAATTTCATTCCGACAGAGACATCTCCTTAATTGTCATCAACCAACCTTAAGTACTGTCATAATCAACTTTTAAAAAAGGTTCCCTTTCTTCGTACTTATTATTTCGAACTATCCCATAACGGCACAATGTTTAATTCATGATCAAGAGTTTGCTAAGAAAATTCGAACTAAATCAATTACAAAGCAAGTATAGCACATTTGTCATGTAATTAGTCACTTTTAATTTTCTAAATAGTAAATCATACGACAAGTACATTATACTTGTCATATAATTGATTTAAATTCGACCAAACTCATGAATTTGAGTTAGAATTTCTCGAATTTACTATAGTTGTGCAATCTAGATAGAATTTTCTTGTCAAATTAACACGATTTCCCTCTCACATGTGTGTTTACTCTGACTTTCCGTGTAGCTATACGTGCAAGTTATACACATGTCATGCATTACCTCATACGTATATACATACATATTATCATATTTTTAAGTACTATTACACTTATTATAGAATAGACGAAATTGAATGATATACGTGCATATACCTGGACACAACTTGTTGATGGATGAGGGAAGTGGGAGGGGAGATTTATGGGGCCGGGAAACAAATACCGAACTGGAGTTTGGAAGAATGGGCACGTGGAAAGGTTGTAGAGCTATTTTTGGAAAATTTGAATATTTGCTTTATATATTGAACTGTATTTGTGAATGGCATTGCTGATATGACGTTGGACGCCTGCCCAACTCTTTAGCTGCTCTAATGGAAATCTTCACGTGGTCCCCATTTATGTTCTTCACTAACCTTTTCCAATTTTATGTATAATTTAACTTTTAAGTTCAACTTTTTTTGTTTTCTCCTTTTATAAACTATTCTTTATAACTTGCTTCATTAGTCAACAAATTTGATAAATTTTAATGAATAGATGAATTTGTTTATTAGATGGAAGTATATAGCAATTTTGTAAATTACAGACATCTATGTGTAATTATGTTAAATTTTAAAGGAGGAAAATATAATTATTCTTTTTTTTAAATATAAATATGATATGGGGTGAAGGTCATGAACGGAACAAATCAGTACCTCCATACTTTCGTTAATGACGAAACAAATCAAGATTTGTGTCGTTTTATTCGGATCATTTTGACCCGATCTAATTCAAACCCGAAGATGTATGGAATGATAACCATATGATGATTCATGAGTCTATGGTTCATATGAAATCATACAACTAAAAAATTCTATAAATACTAAACCTCTAAATATAACTTTTGACATCTGCTCATTTCATACAAACTTGCAAATTTTCTCCTCTATGACTTTGTGACTTAGGCACCAACAAACTATAATCAAGACATTCTTAGTGGGATTATTACTGTTTATCTGCGTTGCAGGTCACTTTTGCGTCATGACGCTTACTACTTGATCTATTTATACATTCAAAGTGAAATAAGCCAAGAATTTAACGTACGAAGAATTCTGGGGAATCTTATTGGAGTGAGTAGCAAAGAGGAAATGTGGTTGTGGGCTTTCGTAGTACCAAAGTCACACGAAAGAAATAGTCTCAGAATTTGAGCCACTCGTTTGGTTTCGCGCACATGTTTGTAGTGCAAAACGGTAATGAGGCCACGTGAAAGATAAACAAGTCTCACATGCCGGGTCGGCGATGACTGCATGCTCAATTCCACCATACCCTACTTACCTACCCATGCTAAAATTTATCAATCCATAGAAGAAAGAAAATAAAATTCTTGTTGATGTGTGAGGTTGTACGGACCCGACTAACTTGATGAGGTTGTACCAACGGGACTGGTTCAAAGCATTTTCAAAATTTTATAATATTTTTTTTGGAAAAATTTATGAGTTGGTGACTCAAACACCCCGTGAATATTTTCTTCAGTCATATATATATATATATATATATATATAATTAGTACGTAATACATAAAACGATGGGCTGTAATGGAGAAACATTAGGGTGTGTTAATTTAAAGTGCATATTTTCAAATACGGAAGCATGGTTTATCGGTAAGAGGCCCACTCCATCTAATTGGGTGGCGATGTTGATATGGCATGAATTGAGCAGGATCTAGTAAAGGATAGCATGCCTGGTGGTTGAGGAATAATGGCTCTCACTTTGGTCAAGTTGTATTTATTCTTGGTTTGGGTCTGAGAGGTCCCGAGTTCAATTCATTTTTTCATTTGGGCCTCCCGACAATAATACTGGGCTGGGGATTCCGGAATGATTGGCCCATTAGGCCCATCCCAGTAGCATTCATCTTGAAGGGCATTTAAGTCAAAACAGTAATCCGAGCTACAAGTTGAAGTTCCCACTAATTTTTCATCCCGAATCACCCCTTATCCTATCTTCTTACTCTCCCACTCCCTCCCTCTCTCCAATTCAGTATGGCTTCCACGCTCTCCTCCGCCACCCTCCTCTCTCCCTCTTATTCCACACCCTCCGCCGCTTATCCTGCCCACCTCTCCGCCACCTTCCCCAAACTACCTCCCGAATTCCTCCTCAAGTCCTCCCACAAGCTCCTCCGCCGCCGCGCTTCCGTTCTCCGCCCCCTCGCTGCAGTCGATGCCCCCGAAAAAGTCGTCCAACTCGGCGATGAGATCTCAAATTTAACCCTCGCCGACGCACAGAAGCTCGTCGAGTACCTCCAGGACAAGCTCGGTGTCTCCGCCGCGTCCTTCGCCCCTGTCGCGGCCGTAGCCGCAACTCCGGCTGCTGGCGATGCGCCGGCCGTTGTGGAGGAGAAGACAGAGTTCGATGTTGTCATTGAGGATGTGCCGAGCAACGCGAGAATCGCCACCATTAAGGTGGTTAGGGCTATGACAAACTTGGCGTTGAAGGAGGCCAAGGAATTGATTGAAGGATTGCCGAAGAAATTCAAGGAGGCTGTGTCGAAGGAGGAGGCTGATGAAGCGAAGAAGCAGCTCGAGGAGGCCGGCGCGAAGGTCGCCATTGTTTAATTTTGCTGCTTACTTATAACATTAGCCTTAAAAGAAGAACATCTGAGTAATTTTGCCCAAAAGAAATTGGATGTTTAATTCGTGAATTTGTTTCATTTCGTTTCAGATTCAGTAGCTGTAGATGCATCTACATTCATTATGAATTTGTTATCAATTTAGACCGGAATTTGATGTTCCAAATTCAAGTTATCTGTTTACAGTTATTGCTCATATTGGCACTTGAAAGTTGGAAATCAGTAAATAGAGTAAGTAAATTATGTGCATTATTTTCCCAACTTTTCAGATTCAATGACAAGTCATGTGAGGAATCACCAAGATGAACAGAAGTGAAATCTTGAACTATGTATAGAAATAGAAGGAACCACTTGAAATTCTTAAACATAAGGCATATAAAGAATGGATCACTAGTCTCCATCAATTCTAACTCAAATTGTATTTGGTGAAATTTGATAATATATTTGTGATGAGTTGAATAAAAGTGACATTGTTGGATTCCCATCCGTGTTCACCTACTCTTAGTTTTGGTCAGACGTAAGGCTTCCAACGTGGTGGATGTTTGAATATGGTTGTCTAGGTTTGGATAGAGATCAACGCAGCACGAATATAGATACTTAATATATTGGTGTAGCTTATTATATGCATTGTGAATGTCAGCTTAGTTTCTGTTGAGCTTCACGGCCCTGGGCTGAATCTTTTAGTTATTACCAACTGTTTGTTGATTTAGTAGCAGGGAAGTTGAATTTTAAGGTGGATTTTTGTCTACCAACATAATTCGAAATCTTAAAGTCATAATTTCCTTTTTTGTTTCCCTTCCAAACAAAATTAGTTTTATCTTCAATACCTTTATTGAAAACCAAAATAAAAATCAATTATTTATTATATATATTGATTAAAGGCTGAATTACAATAATTTTTTAAAAACAAGTAAAAATATAATTCATCCATAAGAGTGTTTTTATTAATTTTTAAAAAAATAAATTGAAACCTTATAGAGACGGCAACTTGTTGGACGGTCGATAAAAGCAATGGGATGTTACTAATTTCCAAACAACGTGTGATATTTGTAATTATATTAAATCTTATAGAAACTTATTGCAATTTATTTTTAAAAAATGTCTAGTTAAAGTAATAAATGAATTAAGTAGATAATTTAGTGATGTTGGTTCGCTGAAATTAGTTCCATAACATATATAAAATAAAAGCATGAAATAATGTAATATATATTTATTGTGGGTAAAGTGCCAAATCTTATGGTCATTCAAATTAATGCTAAGTTTTTGTTTTATCTTTTAAATGCGTAGCATCAACGGCGAATAATTAGACATTTAAATAAAGTAAATGAAATAAAAATATATATTATAATTTCCCAAAAAAAGAAAGAAAGAAATATTTGTTGGTTCTCGCATAAACTCCACTCTATTTCGGACCATATCCTTACATCAACGTTAACCGACGACTGCCGGTCACCTCCTGTACTTTCCCTTATTTCCGCGTACGTGACACTCGCACCCACTGCTCACCACGTGCAATCCCAGATGCCCTAATGTTGCAAGTTGCAACCCAAGACATGGCGAGTAAACTGAAATTCCTACTCTCGAGAACAATAAAATACTTTAATTGGGCATATAGGAACACCACCGCCTGGGGCCAAAAAGCTACGTTCTGCGCGGCATTTATTTTCCGTAATAATGACTTTTTTTTTTTTTTTTTTGTTTCAGGAAATAGAAAAAGTAGTACCCCTCACCACACTCCGACTCGCGTTTTAGCTAACAGTCAGTTCAATTGTCTGAAATCCTTTCTCAAACCCTAATTTCTACTCGTAGAGTTTCTCCGTTTTGTGAAATGCTCTGCGGATGAAAGACCTAGAAGATGCTTCCGGGAGGAAAGTACGGCGTTAATTTTTGGTGGAGAAATGTTGCCTTATGTTGGTTGGTATGCTTCTTGTGCTCTCCAGTTCATATCTTTTGTAATTAACTCGTGTTTGTTTGGATTTGTTGGTATTATTAAATGTTCTGATTGTCTGTTTGTTTTTCGTTTTTTTTCTAAGGGCTTGAACATTTTTTGTGTACGTTTATTTAATTTAGTTCTTGGTAGTTGATGGTTGCTACTTATTGTTGTTTACTGGTTTCTCCCTCTCTCTCTTTTTTTTTTTTTTTTTTTTTGGGGTTTCCTCTCTCTCTTTTTTTTTTTTTTTTTTTTTGGGTCTTTGGCAGTTTTGAGTATCCGAAAACTTCGGTGATATAATTAACGGTAAAGGGGATTTTTAGGGGATTTTGGTTCTATATATAAATGGCAAGTCTGGAAGATATTGTAACTGCGACAAAAATTCTTTCGGAGGATTCTGACTCCATTATGGGCGGCTCGGGTTCAAAATCGAAAGAAAATGGGGTTGGGACTTCTGATGTGAGGGAAGATGGTGTTGGTAGTGCGGCTGCCCCTGCTGCTGCTGTTGTTAGTGAAGGAGTCCTCCAGAGTGGAACTGTTGTAGAGTCTGCGTTTGTTGGTGGTAGTGCAGTGGGCTGCGGTTCGGGTGATCAGGAGAAAGACAAGAGCAGTGTTTCTTATGTTACTACAAGTGTTTCTGTCAATGGGAGTAATAGTGGGGATGCTGTCGTTGGAAGTGAGGGAAAGAATAAAGATGGTGAAGGTTCTTTTGCAGATAATGGGGAAGGTATGTGTGCTGACAATGTAAAATTGAATGGAAGCGGGAGAGACTGTTTGTATCTGGATGTGGATGGAGACCCAAAAGGAGAAGAGGATGTTGAGAAGTTGGGAAATCAGGACGACGGTTTTTGTCCGGGGGATTTTGTTTGGGGCAAAATTAAAAGTCATCCTTGGTGGCCTGGACAGGTCTATGATCCCGAAGATGCTTCAGAATTTGCCATGAAATGTAAACAGGAGGGTCGTCTCCTGGTTGCCTTCTTCGGGGATGGATCTTGTTCTTGGTGTTTGCCGACACAGCTGATACCCTTTGTGGAGAACTTTGTGGAGATGTCAACAAGAAGTAGTTCTAAGAGCTTTCTCAATGCTGTGCAGAGTGCTGTTGATGAGGTTGGTAGGCTTGTGGAGTTACAGATGACTTGTAAATGTATACCAGAGGAGAAAAAAGATGCTCTTGCTAGGCCAACGGTGGTAAATGCCGGACTGAAAGCAGGAGTTCTCAGGCCTGAGGTTGATATTGATCGCCTTTCTATACACGTATATGAATCTGCGGAATTAATTGAAAAAGTGAGGGAGTTGGCAAAGGCTGCTCCTCTTTGCAGCGCTCTTGACATTGCAGTCATAAGGAGTTGGTTGTCTGCATTTTATTGTTCTAAGGGCAGCCATCAGTTGCCTGTATATCATGACCCCCTTCCAATTGAGGGTCTGGAAGACAAGAATAAAAATGTAGATGAGGTTTCAGATGACTTCAGTGTTCCAATTGAAGTCCCTATCATGGGTCCACAGGATGATGACTGGCTCTCTTCACCCACAGGTGGTGCTGTAAATTCCCAGGGACGGTCTGATAATAAGATTTATCATAAAAGGAAGCAGAAAAGTGTTGCTGAGCTCATGGGAGAAAAGAAGACTATCAAGCCTGAAAGTGGGAAGAGAGTTACAGTCAAAGAGGGAACAGATCTCGAGAAGCCGGTATCCTCCCAAAAGAGGAAGAAGAATAATGATGGAGAAGCAGAGGGAGGTGGAGGGGCTTCTTCAACTGGGAAGACTGGTAGGAAGAGGAAGGCCGAGGTTTCGGAATCTGCTGCAATAACAGATGAAAAGGTTCAGGTTGCGCATGGTGTAAGTGAAGGCCCAATGTCAGGAAAACTGAAGGAAATTAATGTTGCTGATGTGGAAAATACCGACTCCAAAGAGGAATCAGAAAGGGTGCTTTCTCCAAGGGAAAGGAAGAAGAGTAAATACTTATCCCCTCCGTACACTAATCTTACATGGAGAACGGGAAATTCAAGCTTTCGGACAGAGTCAGAAAATGAAGATGATAAAAGCATGAAGGTAGCTCAGGCCGGAAACCACACTGCAGAAGCAACTGGAGATAAGTCATGTGAGCAAACGTTACCTAATGGCCAAACTGAAGGGGTTGACATTTCTGTTGATACAAATCCACAGACAACTGAGGACAATAAGAAAATGACTTTTCCTGCATCTGATGTTGATGCTCATGTTAATGAATTGCTATCAGAGATACAGCTTGCAGCTCTTGATCCTTTTTACTTGAGCGAGAAGGGTTCCCTTGATATGGTCTGGGCATTTGTTTCTGCACTCAGAAGCTCAACCTATTTACATGGACCAGACTATAAAATTTTCCGCAAATGCACGACCGGGGGGAAGAGAAAATCACTGCCTTCTCAGCTAGGAAATCAACAAATTGACTCTATGCAGAAAAAGGTGAAATCACCTGAGCAAAGTACTCCCAAAGCATTGAAAGCAGAAGGAACGCCAGATACATCCAAGTCCAAGAAAACCACTGAGGTTTTTGCTTTACCGTGCCTTATTCTGGAATTCACCTCCGGATTTCCGTTGCCTTCAAAGGAAGATATCGTAAAGCTGTTCAGTAAGTTTGGGAGCCTGAATAGAAAGGAAACAAAAGTGGTAACAGATTCTCACTCGGTCCAAATCGTCTATGTGAAGGACTCTGATGCAGAAGCAGCCTTCAAGTCATCATTGAGTCAGAGCCCATTTGGCTTGGAGAATGTTAATTACAGGTTGCAGCGTTCTTCAGCTGGTTCACGGTCTACCAGATCTCATACAAAAGTCTCTCCACCTCTTAAACGGGCAATTGAAAAACGCAACTCTTCGCATCCTGCTGATGATTTGATTTCAGATGCTAGCATCATAAGGCAAAAACTGGAGATAATGACAGCTATTCTGGAAAACTACCATTCCAAATTTTCACCGAAGGACAAGTCTAACTTGAAGGATGAGATGAAACATCTTATGGAGGAAGTTGAAACGATTAGTGAGAAGGTAAGAGTGATGGCTGAGAATTCCTCATCTTGAAGAATGTCGGAGTATGAAACTGTGGTATCGATCCAGTCTACTAAGTGTTTGCTTTGTTGAATCACATCTCTGTTTCCGGTGGCTGACGATGCATCAGGACAAGTACTAAATTCCTTTTATTCTCTTTAGCACTCGTTGTATATTAGTAAGAGAATAATCAGTGGTGTTCTTGTAACTTGACACTATTGGATTAGCCGTTCTTTAGGTCATAAACGGGCTCGGTTCTTCAGAAGACTTTTAAGTTATTGACTGTTGAAATTTTAATCATTATCTAGTCCCGCTTTTCTGTTTAGATTTCCACAACGTTTGAGAGCGTTGAAATGGTGCTCATTTCTGCATGGAAGTGTGAAGCCCTGCTCATCAGATGGCGGCGTTTTGATTCCCATTGCATCAGATTTGAACAAGAAATCCAAGTAATTGACCAAATTTATGTAATGAAATTTCATCCTGGCGTGGTGTTGCACAAACACAAAACAATATAAAGTCCGTATGTCACTAAAACTGTATACACTGGTAGTGCACGAAACAACAGCACTCCAAATTGCTGAAATGCGGACACTATACAAATAAAAAATGTCACTCCGAAACAAATAGAGTCAAGAACTTATCCAGTCTTCACGCGTTTCAAACAACCAAGTGAAAGAAAGAGAGCAATATTAACCCATTTACATGCAAAAAGGAGGAGATCTCCATTAGAGGCCGCAGATCAATCAGTCATCAACTGGGTCCTGAGGAGTCTGAGCTGCACTGCGCTTTATCGCAATGACAGGACAATCAGCGTGCTTTACGCAGAATTCACTGACAGTTCCCACAAAAACCCTACAAAATTAGACAGATACTTCAGTCCAATGATCAAAACATGAAGAGCAGCTTGGATTAGTAACTCCCAATATGTTTATTTATGTCCAAGCATCACAACCGTGAATAGGAGCAATTTTTCTTTAACTTTGCTCCTGTTCCTTAATTTTGCAAAACTAACATTTGTGACAAGAATGTATGAGTTTGCAGCATATACAAAATGAATGTGCTGAGGGTACGTACTTCTGAAAAGGACCCAGACCCCTGCTTCCAACAACAAGAAAATCTGGCTGGACGCGTTTCACCTCATAGCAGATGATTTCTTTAGGATCACCCTTCTTGACCCATGCTTCACAAGCAACCTAGAAGCATTTTTGTATTTGGTTGAGAGTACGTTACACATGAAAATATATGCAAAACTGCTGCTTTCTTCTCATGAATGACTGGCCAGATTAATTGTGGAGGATATAGATGCAGTTCCGTGAACTTTCATTTTGTGCATGTGTTCCCAAATATATGCAAGTGAATGAAATCGAGGAAGGGAGGATTGCAAGAGGCAGGGTAGAAATTCTCTTATACCCCAATTTCATGACATTGCTTCACAAAGTACTCCAGAAGGTGGAGTCCCCTTATCTTGTCCCTGTGCTTCATAGTCCTGAAATCTTCAGGGGAAGCAAATATACTATCCATATCATCAAAACCTAAGCAAGAACCACAAATTTAGAATTTTTTATCACTCTGCAAAGGCAAACACAAGCACCAGGACAGGATAAAAAAAGTTGCGGAAATGAACAGAATGCAGACTTTTGATCCATGTTATAGCGAGTTACATAAACCCCTTGATGATATAACTCCAGAGAATTTCAGTACACGTCCAAGTCAGCCAAGTCAAGCAGGTAGATGAAGAATAATATATGCAAATCCAACAAATGTACTACTAACTCGCCAACACAACAAGCCATCCAAAATAGATGATAACCATATGAATGATTAAACAAAATATTTACATAAGTGGTGACACAAACAATTAGTTTGTCGGATGCTGGACTGGAAATCAACATAAGAACTAAAACGTTTAAACAGCAAGATCAAATGACAATGAAAGATGACCAAACAAGTGGCATTGCACACATATGAAATGCAATGCAATGGATATACCACACTTCTGCAACCAAGTCACTGAAAAATTATCTCAAAGCCGTGGTAGTGGCATATCAATAAGTACAAGCATCACTTCTGCAAAGATGACAGATAAATCTCCAATAATCGGAAGATACAATCAAGGGGAAATGCTCATACCACACATTCAGGTAATAAAAGTTAATTAATTGTCTCGGAACAAAAGAAAAAAATCAATCCAATCAGAAATACACGATTTTCCACGTTCTACACAAAAACGATCACGAATCTTACCATCTTCTCCAAAAACGAAACACAAAACACAAACAGAAATTAGGAAAAAACCTGAATAAACAATTCTAGAGCCTGAAAAGTAATGTCCTACGAACAATAAGCAACAACCACACAATCACATCAGCTGAAACCAGGAGTACACAAAAACACTGAAATATGAATAAAAAATACGACAAAGAAGGCATAATTTCTAGTTCTCATACCATCTTCATCAGGTACTTGAACATGAAGAAACAGGAGCTTGAACCCAGAAGTATTGGAGCGAACGACTTTCTTCAAAGTCCACTCGAATGCTCCTCTGCTGCTTATCGATGCGTGGGGATATCCCTTGATTGTTGACTCGTTTACCGCCACCATTATGCGCGTCGGCTCACCGCCCTCCGCCGCTGCCATGGCTCCACGAGTCTCTCCAACTCAGTCTTCTTCCTCTTACTAGCGTCTCGACTACTCTAGACTCTACCGGTGAACACGCACGCTCAGTTTTTCCTCTTTTTTATTTATTAACAATAATTTCGTCGGTGTAAGGGCGTGTTTGGATTTACAGTTATGAGGTCCGAGCATCTTCTCGCTTTCCAATGGGCTTACCCAATTTGGTGGTTTGGGCCCAGTCATCCTCAAAGGCCCATCTAGGGACTTTGCTTCTTCTTGAATGGGCCTCCCAATTTGTAGCTCATTCACCTACGCTTATTCTTTTGAAATCCTAAATCAATTTTGCATAGAGGTCTCGTAACCTAGTTTGCACTCATGGGTTCTGAGTCATAACACATGTGTAGTTATTTATTTCATTTTTATATGAGTTCATGGGTTTGGGTCTCACGAGATACATGAATATAAATTTAATTTATTTTATACGAGTTATTATAGTTTATTTATCGTATTAACTATATTAATATATTAATTGAATTAAAATATTACTCAGTAAATTTAGATGAATTATTATTATAATTTATGTATCATTATTAGTAAATAGAAAAAGAAAAAAAGACATTGTCACATGATACGATCGACTCATATATACTATTGTCTACACGTGGTTTAATTTTGATGGAGCTCAAATATATTTATTTATATGTATTTTTATTTATAGTTATTTACTCTCATTAATTTCATAAAATATGGTATTTGTATTAATATAAACGACATCATATTGGTAGCCGTGTAAAAGGTCGTTACAAAAGGTATTCCAAAATGATAAAATGAAGTTCTTTGCTCCTTTTTGTTCAAAAAGCCGTTACAAATGGTGTTCCTAATAATTAATTATTTTTTCATTTAAATGTATAAAAAGAATCCGTGTTGGACAATTTCATGTTGTAGAAACGTATCAATTATGTAGAACAATATAATTGAAATATAATATAAAAAAATATAGTCAACATTGATACATTTTTGCAATATGCAATAAATTTGCATAGTCATAAATGTCAGTATTATATTAATGTAACTATCATCTTACATTGCTGAATTGCATGGGTTGATCGGACTGTTAAAATTCAGATTAAACTGTTACATATGATCACACCTATGAAAGAATGCATTTGATAAAATTTTAGCCTTATTGAGTATACAGATGTCGATACATCATACTTGGAACATGTTAAATTTGATATGAATCAGGTGTTCGGATTTTAAAATATCATAATTTCCAATATGAATTTTTGAAATAGTGCAATGTTTGGCGTTTTAATGGCCTATACATTATAGATTCATAACGGCTTTTGAGACAACTTTTGTAATGGTATTTGAAATAAAAAAATCTATTTATTATATAAAAATATTAAATATAAATTTTTAATTAAAAAAATTACTTATAAATTATATCAAATTTTAAGAGAGAAAAATGCAATTATCCTAATAATTAACCAGTTTTTAATGCCAAAGAAAAATAAAAATAAAGATAAGAGAAACCCAAAACAAAGGTATTTATTGCTGCAAATGCCCTGAAATTGTAAAACGAAAAACAAAATAACTAAGGTACTTATTTGACCGTTGAAACCAGCTGTATTCCCGACAACCTCAGAGATCGTGTCATCTTATGGCACATTTGGCTCTGTTCTAAAAACCTCCCCACCCCCAGACTAGTAAATTTTCCCCTTGCAAGAATACAATGCTACACGCATTAATCCCACCCAGCTCAGGAAATAGCAGCCCGTAACGGCTACCAACAAAGTGGTTTTCTTCACTCGAGGCACAAACTATGGGACTGTAAAAAGCTCACTTCCAATACAAACAAAAAATTATATATGTATGTCTTCTATGTATGGGATGGGAAGATGAAAGAAAAGAGAAAAAAAGCAGGGGAGAATAGGACAGAGTGAAGATGATTCTGTAGCCGTTGGATCCATCTGACACAGCCTTTTTGGTGATTGAATCTCTCTCTCTACCATCTCTCCTTCTCTCTCCTAAAATAAATACCGTCTTCATCACTCTGCCCATACTCTTTCTTGAAACTCCCTGCAAGCTCTTTTGCTCTTTTCATTTCATCCTCCCACCATTTCCTTCTCATCCGAGGTTTCTTGCTTTTTGGGAGTATTTAGGTTGCAAGACTCTGAGGATATGGCATTGTTGTTGCTTTTTGTTTTGGTTTTGACACTCTCAGCAGCTGTTTCTGCTGATGAAGGTACAGTTAATGAAATATTCTTGGTCTGAAATTTGGTGGTTATTTTAACGGTGGGCTTTCATTTTTTAATCTTGAGGAAAGCTTCAGTTTGGTGGGTTGTGGTTGTTGATATGTGGGCTTTTGTGGGTGCTGTTGTTTGTCTGAAATATTTTAGGATTTCTGTAAGGCAAGAAATTGAGGTTTAGGTGACTAATTTAATTTATTGCATGTTTATCATGAGATCTGTTTTTGAGTCTTTTCATAATGAATTTTTAACTATTGATTTAGTCTTAGTTCTTGATGTTTGGTAGTAAAATTCCTTCCAGCAGAGTGTTCAGACATGCGTTGCTTCTTAGGATTACCACCTAGTATATACTGGGATTGGTTTTAGGATGGTTATGGAGTGAACTTCTTCCTCTCCTTCTCTCTTATTCCATTTAACATATGCATCCCATGTCATGTGTATGAATTGTTTCCTTAAATATATACATTAATGTCTGAATTAATGAAATGAATATCCAAGGTTGTGGAATATTGAAATGAAACAAGAATGAAATAGAAAATCCAAGGTTGTGGAATTATTTGGTTAGCACTTATGTGAAAGAACACCAGTGGTCTAATGGTGTAAGAAAGCTTGGGCCTACACTCCCAAATTTTCAGACCCTTTTTGTTTGTCTATTCTCTTTAGGACATGGCCGCATCCTCTTGTATGAATTATTGCCAACTGCAGCTGATATCATGTTTCTAGTCTTTTACTTGATTTTTAGTAATTTTCTTTTGTTCTATTTCTTTGTCCTGAAACATGTTGTTTTGTATGATAGAAGATCCAGCAACCAAACAAGAAAAGTGAACAATGTGGTTTCCAGCTCATTGATGTATTTTTTGTCCGCTGGATCATGTGTGTGTGTGTGTGTCCAAATGTATTCTGCAAAAGTTCAAGTCGTTTGTGGTAACTCCAAACAACAGCATTTTTATACTTGTGTTAGAATGTGAAATTCCAGGAAGGATACTTTGCTTCTTACAAGACAATAATTGTTGTGATTTGTTTTGTCTTTACTCGGTTATTTCTTGAATGGACCCGTACTTTGGTGCTGTTGGGACAAAAGATTGAGCTTATGATTCAAGATTTCTAAAATTTTTTTGCTAATTAATAGCTTTATGGATGTTGGTGGGCTAACTATATACTTTTTGTCAAGAAATAAAGATAAATTAATTTCGTCCCTCTTCATGAGTTCTCGAATAAAAACTAGGCTTTGTTTGGTTATTTTAAAGTTTTCTTTTTGGTTTTTTGGGAGTTTTTAGAATGTGTGTATTTGTATTTTGTGTTGATGTGGAATGCATAGAGATAAGTTAAGACACACAGTTAAGTGTATTTTGCTTAAAAAAGGCAAATATTTGAGATGATTGGGCTCTCACTCGGGCAGTCAGAAAAATTAAACCAAACAGAGCCCAAATGCTCATAACATCAGTACCACTTCAAGTTTAGAGAAAAATCCGCACTTCTTGTTCTTACATAAACCTAGATATAATATTTTCTTGAACATTCTAATGCAAGTAATCTATGTGTAACTTTAAGGTTTAAGAGTGCTAAAATAGCTAACTTTGTGTCTCTTGCAGATGCATTTATTGGAGTTAACATCGGAACGGACCTATCAGACATGCCACACCCGACTCAGGTGGTTGCACTTCTCAAAACCCAACAAATCCGGCACATCAGGTTGTACAATGCCGACCGAGGGATGCTTCTTGCACTTGCCAATACAGGAATCCGAGTTACCATCTCGGTGCCCAACGAACAGCTTCTAGGCATCGGTCAATCCAATTCGACTGCTGCTAATTGGGTCTCACAAAACGTTGTGGCCCATTATCCCGCCACCAATATCACAACAATTTGTGTTGGTTCGGAAGTTCTTACATCTCTTCCTAACGTTGCACCCGTTCTAGTCAATGCCCTCAAATATATTCATTCAGCCCTTGTGGCATCCAATCTCGACCGGCAAATCAAAGTATCCACTCCTCTTGCTTCGTCCATTATCCTCGACTCCTTTCCGCCATCTCAAGCCTTCTTTAACCGGTCATGGAATCCAGTATTAGTCCCTATGCTCAAATTCTTGCAGTCGACCGATTCCTATTTCATGCTCAACATATACCCATACTTTGATTACATGCAGTCAAACGGTGTGATTCCATTAGACTATGCACTCTTCAAGCCTCTTGCCCCAAACAAAGAAGCTGTAGACGCAAACACACTTCTTCACTATTCCAACGTCTTTGATGCGATGGTTGATGCTGCATACTTCGCCATGGCTGATCTTAACATAACCAACATTCCTGTTTTGGTGACTGAGTCGGGCTGGCCGTCGAAAGGCGACTCAAACGAACCAGATGCCAGTTTAGACAATGCCAATACTTACAATAGCAATTTGATAAGGCACGTGTTGAGCAAGACCGGAACTCCTAAACATCCTGGTATTGCTGTTAGTACTTACATTTACGAGCTCTACAATGAAGACATGAAGCCAGGGCCTTTGTCGGAGAAGAACTGGGGGTTGTTTGACTCGAATGGAGTTCCGGTTTACATTTTGCACTTGACGGGCTCTGGATCAGTGTTGGCGAATGATACAGCGAACCAAACTTATTGTACGGCAAAAGATGGTTCGGATTCGAGAATGTTGCAGGCTGCTTTGGACTGGGCATGCGGACCAGGTAAGGTGGATTGCTCGCCGTTGCTGCAGGGACAAGCATGCTATGAACCAGACACCGTGTTTGCGCATGCAACATACGCATTCAATACCTATTACCATCAGATGGGGAAGACTCCTGAGAGTTGTGATTTCAAAGGGGTGGCGACCATCACTACCACGAATCCAAGTAAACTGATAAAGCATTTCCTGGAATTGGATTAGCGTTTGCTGCTCGAATGGATAGTTTCTTTTAATCACCTATCTGATATGTGTTTGTTATATTTCGTTGCAGGTCATGGGTCATGCATATTCCCTGGAAGGTACGTAAACTTTCAATACATCGTCCATATGGGTTAGAACTTACATGCTTGATCACTGGAGCCTGTATACAGATAACTGATGGTAATAATTACAACTTAAAGGGACGATGTCATTTTTTTGGGAAATATAGGGCCATAATTGAGGTTAAAAAAAGGTTCTTCTGAGACGAAAAACTCAGCTTTTTGTAGTTTCAAAAGAGTGGATATAGTTAAGAATTATACTAAATGTTGTGTGTTGGTGCAGCAGCGACAGGAACGGCAGCCTTCTGAACAGCACGATTCCGGCAATGGATTCCAAAAGCTCAGGCTTTCCTGTGTATGGCAGTGCATTCTACACAGTGAACACTCTAATCATTGGAGTACTAGGATGGATCGCAGTTCTGTTGTAGCTCGTTATATCTGAAACTAGGTCGACGACCGCGGCAACCTGAAGAAGTTTTGGCCAAGTTCCTCTAGCAAGAGGATGTCAGGGGCAGAAGTCATGCAAGATTTTGAAAGAGTAGCTTTGTACAGAGAACAAGTTTAGAGAGCATGTATTTGTTGCAAATGGACGAGGGGTGGGTGGGAATTGTTGTATTGATGAGGTTTCTGTCTGAACAATTTGAAATTCTTTCTAATGAGTAAATTTCATTACAAATTGACAACAATTCAATGTAGGATACAGTTATGAGGGTGTTGGGGGGCATAAAAGATTTCAGTGGTTTCAGTTTCAATCATCACTATCACACCCCTCTTGGATCACTAATATATATATATATAGGGGTATTTTTAGATTATCCAACAACACAGTTCTTGCGCCAACCCAAAAAATTGAACACACCAACGTAATTCTTGCATCAGCCCACAAAATCGAACATAATCATTTGATTCACTTCAAACTGATTCGTTCTTGCCACCATGCTTGCATATAACTTGTGTGTAGTAATGCTAACGGGGCTGTGGTTTTGTTTCACTTAGTTTTAATTAAATTCAAAATACACGTCATTTTTAGTTCGGAGCCCAACTTGGCCGTGGATCTAAAATTATAAATATCTTCTTGAATGGGATGTCATAAGAGATATTTATTAGGATATTTGTAATTTTAGAAGGGGAAATTATAATTTCAAAGGGAAAATTTATAATATTTTAAATAATAATGAGATATTTATAATTATGATATATTTTATAGGTGCTCGTTGTAATATACTCTTAAAATAATATATTCTTTTAAAAAGTTAAGATTATTATTTATTTTTAATATATTTAAAAATATAATTTCTCTTACAAACACATGTATTATTAACCAAAATTCGAATAAATTAAATATTTGTATAAATACTATCAAGAGTCGGGGTGCTCAATAAAATTGTGGGACCGCCTCAATTCAAACCACACTGCAATTAGTGGATTAAGGATGGGGTGAGTTGGTGTTGGGGCTAATTTTGAAAATCGTATTTTTGTAATCGAGTTTGATTTTATATTTAGTAGACTATAATTCTTATATAGAGTCTGATAATATTCAAATTAAAACTCAAGACAGTAATAACAATTATAATTTTTTATATTGTATTATATATATTCTTCAAATATTTTAAATTTTCTATATAATTAATAAATGTAAGAGTTTAACTCCATGATATCGTCACATTGTTATAATATGCTTTCAAAATCACCTTATTTTTTTTACTAATTTTAATATTTATGTATAGTATGGTAATTAATTTCTTGTATAATATAGTTCAAAATAATAACTTTCCGACTTGTACACAATCTTATTCATAAAATCAAATCATTGTACCTTTGAAGTTGTGTATAAATGTTTACTCCCAATTAATGTTCATACTAAAAATACTACATATATAATTTTTTAAAAAAATACTAAATTATGTATTTGTATCATTAAATCAAATTAATTTAATATATTTTCCAACACATTAAATTTTATGAATAATCAATTAATGGAAGTATTTACATTTTTATTTATCATATTTTAATTCATATTTATTGCTATGTTTAAAATTTTAAATTATCTTATAAAATCCTCATTTCATTATTAAATTTAAAATAAAATTTTCTTTGGTAAGTTCAATTTTCTTACATTAATTTTAAAACTATTCTGCGAGCATCGTTTTATTTTTGAGTGTTTATGTGTGTTTTATAATAATAAGTGGCATCATATATAATATTATTAAATAAATAAATAACTATTTATATTTAGCACCTTATACATAACAGTAGACCTTATATTAAAAAAGTAGAACACCATTTTTCTCTACTAAAAAATTTGACAAATTATCTTACACGTTGTTAATTTGATAAATTTCATGTTCAATTCAATGATGATAAGTGTAAAATAAATTCTCAATTATATTTTTTTCTATTTATATTTTAGAATTTACTAAATTAATTTTAAATGTAAATAGTCAATTTAATTGATATTTTTTTATATATATTTTATCGTCAACTCAATGGTCGATAAGTGTCAAAATGAAATATTCGGTCAGTCAAATAATGCTTTGCAGTCAAAGATTCACCACATAAAGCAACTGCATGTGCTCTCAATCAAATCAGAACATGTAATTTGATATTGATCTCTTTTAAAAAATATAAATATTAAAGAGATAATGTTAAATTGACCAATCATGTCTTGCCAAATATTTAATGTGTTTATCTCTTTAAATTAAATTATAAATAGATAATACAAAAGGCGTTCAAGTGCATCACAACTCTCCCTCTTTCACACCTATATAAAGGGATCACTAGAGCTCATTCAAAACACATAGAGCTAGATAACAAAGACTGAAGCAAGCAAAGGAGGCTATTCTCTTTGCCCAGTTCTTCAAAGCTCAAGAATATTTAAATGCATCCAAGCTGAAGGTTGAGTTGTTCGTCGATAGTGCCCCACAAATTATAGCATTTAATTCCGGGATTACAGGCAGTAAACCCTCGAATTAATGTTATAAATATCCAAATATATTTTCAAGAAGATTCAAGTAGCAAATCTACTTCCAAATCCTCAAATTCAAAGTCAAAACTATAGCGTTTAATTCGAAATTACTGGTGAAAGCCCTTGAATCAATATTATAAAAACTCTAACCAAGTTAATGGGAGATTTACAAGAAGATTTTACCTTAAATTTGTCACATACATATTCGAAGGGAAGAATCAGAGAATTATATAGAGATTGTACACATTCTTACCTATCAAATACATATTTTTATTTATAATAATATATTTGTGTTTTAATTTTTCAGACACGACAGAATTTACACTCACAACTATCACAGTCTATCTATCCTATTTGTCATCCCTATTCATGAGATAGGTCATATTATTTTATTTGCTATTTGAATTGCCTATTAATAATAAGAAAAGAAGAAAAGAAATAAATGGCAAAACCTAGTTAAGAATTGTCAAATGGAAAGGTCTGAAAGCATTTAAGCCATGATCAGTCAGAGCCATCTTTGACAAAACCCGACTTTTCTTACACTTTGACCGTTCTTTTCTTTTGGTAATAAATTGTGTGAATTAATATCATATGTATAATGACTTAACAAAATTATTAATGTAAGAATCATTAAGAATAATAATACGACCTATTAAATAACTGTCACCACCCTGTTGTTGACCTGATTCAACTCTTCGACCCAAATTTTGAAAGCAAGAGTGGTAGCATCCAACCTATCTAATTGTACTTTATACATTAAACATTACTTATAAATAGTACTCAAATTTTTTTTTGAGTGTGCTTTTACTGTTAAAACTTTATTTATTTTATATATATATATTATTGCAATTCAAACGCGCTTACTTTTGGGGTTAAGATTAATTGTCCAATCTAATTCAAATTTGTCCTATGTCCTTTATTAATAAACCCAATAAGGGAAGTGGGTTTATTAACTGAGACTAAGGGCACCTTTATTTTGTAGGTAATGATAAAGATGTGACTAATTAGAAAGTGACTGTAATTGCGATAATCATTGTTTTTAAACTTGGATCCGACAAATAGAATGATTGATTTAGTATTCGATAAAAGTTAAATTTTTTATGCGATTGGTTAACTAAAAAGTTGATATTTCTAATAATCTGCGAGGATCATCATCACTGGGACAATCTAATGGTGGCAATGTGGCGCTTCTGCCTGAACCCACCCCACTTCTTCGGGAGACCAAACCCTTCCTGCCCCACCATGGACTTGACCGGATTCAATAAATTAGGACCCAAACCCCCTAAAAAGTGTACCAAACCCGCCCTAGTTAGAGCAGATCCTGGTCTGGGCCCGATTGCCATTTCTAGGACGTCCTCAATCACATACAATATTTGCCTAATCAAGCCAATACTTATTGGCTCATCTGGTATGAACAACTTATATTTTTTTATAGTTAGATGATTGTGAGTTTGATTTTTTAGTCGATGTGAAAAAATGTATTAATAAATAACTTATAAGAATTTTATCATATTAATAATATATCCTAAGAAATCAAAACCACTCAATTTTTTATCGAAAAAGAAAAAATGTGGAATGATCCGCGGAAGCCAAATAAGAGGTGGGTCTACTCACAATCTAGATACTTTTCACATCATTTCCTTGAATTTTCTGGGAGAGAAATGGAGTACATCGGGCAAAAGAGATTCTCAGAACCATTTATTTAAAATTAAAAAGCCACCATCTTTGATTTTTTTTTTTTCCCTTTTTGAAAAGAATGGTCAATGATTCTTTTATCGACGTAAAAATATTAAAATAATTGAAAGTGGTGGGATGGTCCTGGCGGGGCTCGAACCCGCGACCTTCGGCTCATAAGACCAACGCTCTAACCAACTGAGCTACAAGACCTCAAGAATGGTTGATGAGTTTTGTGTTTGCCGGTGCGCTTATAAACTCTTCAAAACACCTCATTAAATGTGTGAGAATTTTTAAGTTATTGAAAAGATTTTGAAATAAACTTATAATTAATCTCCTTTCAAAAAAGATAAGGAGTTCCCAATATATTCTTAAGATTTTAATAATCCCCTTCAACTTTTAATTATATTTGTTATTAGGAGTGCGCAATTTTTGATTAACCAATTGAAAATCTATCAAATTGAAAGTTCAGTTTTTGCCAATACCAAACTAAAAATATGATTTGATATTCAATTGTTTTTTTCAAGTATTTGGTTTCATTTAACAATTTTTTTAGACTCAATTATACCTCTTATTTTTCTCTGATTTTTTACTAATATCATCAAAATTCGATGAATTTTAACTGACGAAGAGACTTATTTTTTAGAAGGAAGCAAACCTTAGGGGTGCTAGATATAGTTTCTCAAACTACATATAATTTATATGTAATTACACCAAAATTCAAGGGAGGGAAGTGTAAGTATCCTTTAAATAAACTTAGCCAAACATCCTATCACTCCAAGAAATTGGGTCAAAAAATTTAAAAAAAAAAAGATGAATATTCAACTAATTGTTTTTGTCAAAAGAAAAAGGAATATTGTTGTAAAGTTGAGAAAAATAATGGGGCAGAGATGTTGATGTGAAAAGCTGATAAATTGATATACTTTAGGCATCTCCTTTTATATTGGAGGAATATTTATCTTGCAAATTCAGATGTGCTGTTTTATTCTTTTCTTTACATGAATTATTATTGAACATAAAATATGAATTAAGATGTCTACTTTTTATCTAGTGATTCTCAAATAATCTCTTACTCTCTAATTTCTCTAATGTTTTGTTTTATTATAAAGTTGTCCAATATTATGATGTTCGTCAAGTTTGGTCCCTTGAATACAACTCGTTATGTTATGTGACATAGTATGAGCTAACAGTGACCGACTTATAATATGTGAAAATTGAGCTTAGCGAGTTCTTTAAAATAAATAAATAAATAGAATTTTCTATAGTAATTAGAGTTATTTATTTTAATTAAATTTGATTTAATTTTTTTATAAAAAAAAATCTATTTTTTTTCAAATAGTACACGTGGAAAATAAAAATTGAAATAAGTGATATGCTTACAACCTTCTAGAGATTGGAGAGAAGCATTCAAATGATATACTTTAATTCATGTCCACTTGCAGTTGCTTCTAGACCAGCTCTCTAAAAATAATAATTTTGATAAAATATTGATATTATTTGATATTAGGTCTAAATACACAAATATTCTCTTTCTTTCATAAAATCATAATTAAATCTATTAAAATTATAGAGACAAAAATTTACTCAAACGTTCCCCGTTAGAGGGTGAATATGTAATTCTGCAAAGGAGATAGAGTGTTGTATATTTAGACCTAACCTTAAGAGGCGTCAGTTAAATTTACACTAATAATTTTTACGATCTTGACATTAACAATAGTTTTTTATATGTTGTTACTAATACATACTACAGTTTTCTTTTTTATTTTTAAAAAAAAATTGTTACTGTTAATAATTAATTCCATATGTACAATAAAAATATAATGATGATAAAAATTTCCCCAGTCATATGCGTCTGCATAGATATAAATACGTGCAATGGTTCAAAAGGGATTTAGGTGAGCTTATAAACCCTTCAGAACATCTTATGAATATTTTAAGAAAGAAAATTATGAGATAAAATAAATAAGATATTAAATGTTCATAAACTTCTTCAAAAGAATAAGAAGTTCCTAATTTATTTTTTGATTTTTTTATAAACCCATTCAAATTTTATTATATTAATTACAAAATTTGAATTACTAATATTTTATAAGATTATGGTCTATTTTATCTAAATATTTAAGAGTTTATTTTTAGAATAAACGCGTAAATTTTGTGTCTTATTTGGATATTTTACAATTTCAGGACATTACACTTCTTGTGGATCTTTCTTTTTTTTCTTAAATTAATCCCATTACAAATAATCACATTCATTATAAAGTAAAGAGTGGTTGTCACAATTAACCCTAAATAATAATATGATCATTGCAAATTCAAATGAGATGTAATGTTTTCTTTTGTGTTTTTGTGGTAATTTTAACTGAAATGTGATGGTGTTTGCAATAAATGAGAATAAGCTGCAGAAAAAATTATAAACTGAGCAATAGTAAAAATTAAAAGTCTTTGAAAACAAAGTTAAAATCGAAAAAAAGTCGAAGTCGAAATGTTTGAAAAAATGATTTAATATTTACAATTTTACCAATAAGATGCAGAAATTGGAAGGAGCTGCTTATAATTTTTTGTTTAAATTAATTTAATTTAGATAATTTTAAATAAAAAATTATAAAACAAAATCACTATTTTAAATTTAATTAATAAGTGTTTATTTCAAACATTTAGAAACACAGACACAAATTACTATATTTAATTTGACTTAACAATTTTCATATAATTTTTTATTTAAATTAATTTAATTTAAACAATTTAAAAGTAAGAATAACAAAATATTTTCAATTTATTTTTTAATAATAATCCGAACGTTTATTTAAAGTATTTACAAACACGGGTATAAATTACTATATTGAGGATGGGAAGAAGGAATGTTAATGTAAAAGTCTTTATATAATTTTTCATTTAAATTAATTTAAAAATAAAAATTACAAAATCAAAATATTATTTTTAATTTATTTTCAATAATAATGTTAACGTTTATTTTAAGCATTTACAAACACGAGTACAAATTAGCATATTAAGGATGGGAAGACGGCTGCGAAACTGAAAACAGTCTTCATATGGCGTAGTCCAAAATGGGGAAACAATGCCCCATTTGTCTTGTTGATTTGTTCCCAAACTTACAACAGTGACCTATGCAAGAGTCATTATTCATTAACAGCTAGTCAATTCTTCGAACACTTCGAGCGCGTTTTGTCTCTTATTTCCCTAGAACACGCATAGAACGGACTCAATAATTTACAGGGCAAAGGGAAAAATTGCATGCTTAAACCTCAAGATAGGCACCAGAATAAACCCATTTTTTCTGTTTTCCAGTTCTTGATTTCCTAGCCCACCAACAAGGATTTAGCAGATTTACAAGTAATTACAGCCCCGACCCACGTGAAGCTTTGTGCTGTCTTCTCCACGTGAAATCATCATATTAAAGTCATTTCGCACTCCTTGGTATTATAAAGCCCTATTAAAAGCTCGAAGTTTATTGTTGCGCATAATTTGTTTGATGAAATGTCGGTGTCTTGTGGGGTGGAATGCGTGGTGGTTCTTGGGTGCCTGCGTTGGGCGTGGAAGCGCTGCACCTACATCGGTTCTGACGATAGCGCCACTTGGCCCATCGCCACCGCCGAGGAATTTGAACCCATTCCTCGAGTCTGCCGCATCATTTTGGCTGTCTACGAGCCCGACCTCCGCTGCCCCAAATACGCTCCTGCAGGAGGCTACCGTCTCAACCCCGACTGGGTAATCAAGCGCGTTACCTACGAGCAAACAGAGGGCCACGCTCCGCCTTACTTAATATACCTCGACCACGATAATCGCGAGATAGTACTTGCGATCCGGGGATTGAATTTGGTGAAGGAAAGCGATTACAAATTGCTTCTTGATAACCGTCTGGGTATGCAGATGTTTGATGGGGGATATGTGCATCATGGGTTGTTGAAATCTGCCA
>NC_026157.1:3688597-3693212 GCF_000512975.1 Sesamum indicum
AACCTTGAAAAGACTGTGGGAGGAGAATGGAAGGGAGTACAAGATGGTCTTTGCTGGGCATTCTTTGGGGTCAGGGGTTGCATCTCTATTGAGTGTGATTGTGGCAAACCATGGGAATAAATTAGGGGGTATTCCGAGGAATTTGGTGAGGTGTTACGCTGTGGCGCCGGCTCGTTGTATGTCTCTGAACTTGGCCGTGAAGTATGCTGATATTATACATTCCGTTGTGTTGCAGGTGAGTGGTTTTTAGTTTATCCTTGCCTTTAATTTTTTGTGACTAAATCGGTTATTTGATAGTCTGTTACATTTATTGAGGGAAGTTGATGCTGAATGATTTGAACATTTTATATGCTATTTTCGCCACCACGGTCTTGTTTTATGGCGGATCAAACCATATCGGGTAAAAAGAAGAAAGAGAAAACCAGAACTCTAATTCTTAGCGCCTTATGTGGAACAATATTCTCAGGCCAAAGTTTGGGAAATCTCAAAGCCCTCCCTTCTGCTCGGGCGGCAAATTACATTCCATATTTTTGCAGCTGGGAAACATTCTGCTAAGTTTCCATCTTGCCACTGTACTGATGGTTCAATATTTGTCTTCCTGTCATTATTGCCGAGTTCTGCTTTGGTTATGCTGTATAGAATCAACCATGGATAACAGTGCCATGGGATGAGAAGTAGTCACTTGGTCCTACCATATTTTCCCACTTGAGTTGGGAAAAACTTAAATTTATCATGCAAAAGATGAAGTTTATACTGATTTTCTCCAAAATGCGTATAACCGGGGTCATTTCATGCTTGAAACTTGTCTCAATATGAGCCATGGGAAGAGATAATCTATTAGATATGATGGACAAATTTTATATAATGAGACGTGAGAGACTGAAATGAGATAATGCTTGAAGTCTTATCAGTGTAATTCACCCCAGAAGAAAGGAGGAAATCATATTGTGTCTTACGTGGAGGATGTAAATTGGAATGACATGGTTATAAGAATGTGAAGCATCCCAAAATAAGATTCTTTCACAACTAGCCCCCTTGACTGAGATTGGGGCACTGTATGTTTGCATTTCTCCAGTGTAAATTCTGTTCTGAATGCCAATAAGAGCCCCATTGTGAAGAAGTAAATGAATTTGTAAATTCATCTTCCACCTTTTTTGGTGCATAGTATATTGTTGAAAATAATTGAACATCTTTAACTAATGATGCTCCTGTAACTTGCATTGTTCAGGATGATTTCTTGCCCAGAACTCCGACTCCATTGGAAGACATTTTCAAGTCCATCTTCTGGTTAGTTTTTATTAGCCGATGATACTTGGAGGCTATATGAAGCTTTCGCAATACCATGTTTTTTTAAGTTTTGGCTCTTAAATAGACGAGTCTTTACCACCATTTAAACCAGTCCCAATTGCATTGGACAGTTTGCCCTGCTTATTGTTTCTCGTCTGCCTGAGGGATACATTCATACCTGAAGGTAGAAAGCTCAGAGATCCAAGAAGACTATATGCACCTGGTCGGGTATACCACATCGTGGAAAGAAAATTTTGCAGGTAAAATTGCATCAAAAACTTGTAAAGATTGTTTCGCAATTGGTTTCAAGGCCAGAGATTTAACTTGACCATGTCTCCACAGCTCAAATTCTTTTCATTACATGGTATAATAAAATCAGATCAAAATTAGTGAAAATACTTTCTCATCATGGTAACGTGTATTGCTTTGGTGTAATTGTTCCTAAGTTTCATGTTGATATCCAATAACTCAGTCCAGGATATAAACTATGTTCTCCCCAATGACTGTACAGGATAAATGAAATAAGTTGTCTGCAGATAATAAACCCCTGCAACCAGTCCCCCCATATTTTCCATATGCAGTTATCTATTTATACTATTTTTTAAAGGGTTGATCCCCATAGTAACAACCTTCGTTGGTATGACGTGCATGGACTAAATTGCCCTCAAATATATTTATTTCTTCCGTAAAATAGTCATCACTTTATCCAATTAGGTTTATCAATAAATTTTTGTTTATACATGTTTAACTTAATCCATTTTGTCAAATTTAATCAGTTTTTTCACTTTACATTGCTTATTTTTTTTCCATCTAATTACGTAAATAAAATAAAAATTTAGAGTATGAACACGCATTGAATGTGCTCCATCCGCTAGTGTATACAATTTAGGTTGCAGGATGGGGAGAAGGGAAGAAGTTCCTTATCATTTTTTTCATATAAGGTTTATTAGGCCATACACATTGTGCTCAGTAAAACCAGTTCCCCTATATTTTCTATATGCACATATCTATTTATAATATTTATTGAAGGGTTGATCCCCATAGTAACGACCTTGGTTGGCATAATTTGCATGGACTGGAATGCCCTCAATTATATTTATTTCTTCCATAATATAACCATCACTTTATACAATCAGGTTTATGAATAAATTTTGTTTATACCCATTTCAGTTAAATCCAATTTATCAAATTCAATCACCTTTTCATTTGATATTGCTTTTCTTTTTTCAATAGTTACACAAGTATAATAAAATTTCGAGTATGAACAAACATTGAATGTGCTCCGACCGCTAGTCTATACCATTTACGTTGCAGGATGTAGAGTACCCACCACACCGTGCTCTGTGTACGGACCAAATTAACCTTATATGAAAAGAAAAATAATAAGTAATTTTTCCCTTCTCTCGTATTTTTTCTTTTTTGTTCTCTCACCTCCCTATTGTATTATATTTTTCTCTCCTTTTGGTAAATACATAGGAACCAACTCATAATAATTACAATTTTCATTAATTTAAGTTTGAAAAAAAAACAGTAACACGTTATTTATATAAAATAAGTTACATTTATTCAATCTAATTAATATTATATACTTATATAAGTATTATGTGAATTCCTATCCATTTTGCACACACATTGAGTGTGCCACAATTATTAGTATATAAATAAGTCGCCGTTGTTAATACATTTATGCTAGGTTCTATGTAGTTCAACCTGTTCCTAACTTCATTGAACCCACAAAAGGCTCTGGCTTCTACTTGAGTGGAATTCATTTTAAGAGGCTTGTCACAGATTCGTATGTGTTGTTGGATCCTTTTTTTTATAATATGTGCATCCTGAAGGCTGAAAGCCCACTTATAATGCAACTTAATACAGTGCCATATCTCCTCATTTATCTTTCAAATGATTGTCATGCACAAAGCACCTGCCATATCTCCTCATTTACTTAAAAAACATTGAGAAAATTAGCCTCTGGCACTATCTATCGCCATCATGACCAAGTGCTTTATACTTTTGTATAAAAATGTATGACATGATGCTAACAAACACTGTGCTTTAATATATTTTGTAATAGTTAATCTCTTTCACGTGTCACAAGAAATTCAATTCTCTGGTTGTCACAAATAGATGTGGAAGGTTTCCTCCAGAGATTAGAACAGCTATTCCTGTGGATGGAAGATTTGAGCATATTGTCTTATCATGCAATGCTACCTCGGATCATGCTATTATTTGGATAGAACGAGAGGCAGAAAAAGCCTTAGAAGTGAGTATAATGCTTTTGAGTCTCTTTTCTTAACTTCTCTTCCCTTTATTTTGTCTTCAATAAACTTTATAGACATGATTTACTTATCTTGGAGCCTAAACATTGATTTCCTAGTACAAAGTAGCATCTGGTTTACAGTTTTGAATTTTTTTATGCCCCTTTATCTTACAGAAATGATAATAAAGCCGTTATTGTTTGATTACTGTAGATCTGCTGTTCAATCTTCCACCATAACGATATGGAGGATAAATATTTAGGATTTACATGAAACTCTTAGTCAGCGTTCACTTATTAGAGATTTTAAGTAATAAAGAAACCCTAATTATTATTACTTAAGCTGCATTTACTTCAGGATCTTTGCTCTTGCAATCCAAGCCCTTTGTACATGACCCAAATTTTGCATAAAGAAACTTGCGACTCATTTACCTTAGTTCATGCTCTGTAACATAAATTACCTAGTTTCTTGAAGAAAATTGAACAGTAAACCCTCACAGGCTTGAAACTTGGATCCTCTTTGAGCGTGCTCTTGTTGGAAGGAGGCTAGCTTGGGAACTTTGTGGGTGGATGACAACCCAGAAGCTCAGTCCTTTTTTGCACTATAACTTGGACTAGGACATCTACTATACTATCCACAATGTAATGATAATGCTGGTTGATAGTTCTTTATCAATTCCCCAAGATGATTACGGTAGAATTCAATTTAGAGAAACCCGAGGACTTGAAGAATTAGGGTTCTGAGATTTGGGAAGACTAGGGATCTTATGTGGGTAATGTGATATTCCTCATAGTTGGGTTTTCAGTTTGTTGGACTAGGTTATTGTTAAGGTAGAATCATAAGTGGGTAATTTTTCCAGTCCAAGGAGCCATTCTGGTGGAAACTAATTGACTGATGTACCAAAAGACTAATAGTAAAATTTACATGCATACCAGATTAAATGTGTTGCAAACAAGACCAAAGTGGATAGGCTGAACTTGTGACACTTTAAAGGTGAGTTTCCTTTGTTCCATTTCCATTCTTCCCTTTAGAGGTTTTTCTGTTGTTTTCTTACACCAAACCACCCACACTAT
>NC_026157.1:3693268-3728258 GCF_000512975.1 Sesamum indicum
CCCCCCCCCCCCCCCCCCCCCCCCCCCCCCGAAACAAAAAAAAAGGGTATGCACAGGCATTTAATCATCACCTTTCTAATTAATGTGCTTGTTTGTGTTTTACATTTGCTAATATTTGCTTTTCTACTTGCTCTATTATCTTTATGATGGTTAGGTGTTAGCTCACACCCTTGGAATTATAGGACCATATGTTAAACGACGGATATGTTTCATCTACTATAAAACTTCTCTCAGAATCTTTAGACTCGTAACACTGGTGACTGTAATACTTATATTACAGCTAGTAATTCAACCCTTCAAATACAGGACTTGGGAAGCTTATTATCAGATTATATATTACACTTAGTTACACACTTGCACAAGTTGGTTTCATATTCTTTCTCAAATGTTTGTAAGAAAGTGCATATTCCCATGCAGTGCTTGAAGGAGCACAGCACAGAAACAATAACAACTCCTCCTAAAGTACAGAAGCTTGATAGGAAGCTGACGTTGGAGAAAGAACATAAGGATGCATTGGAGAGAGCTCTAAGTCTAAATATACCTCACGCTGTAGCGTCTTGCGAAGAAGAAGCCTCCAGCAACACGGAAGAGGGATCTTTGGTGCCCAAAAGTGTGGATGTGGTTGACGACAAACCTTCCTCAGAAAAGTCATTTTGCAAAACCGCTAGAACCAATTGGAATGACATAGTTGAGAAGCTTTTCAAAAGAGATGAATCAGGACAATTGCTATTGAACAGAGATGCCTCGGTTACAGAGAAATAATCCTCATCGGCTTTGCTCAAGCAAAGGTTAGGAAGAAAAAGAAATTCCATCTGGTTACTTTTCCTACCATTCTTTTCTGTACAAAAGCTTGTACAAATATTTCTCTGGTAGTTCTATTGTAAATTTAGCGTGCAGAGTGCTGTGTGTTTAGAGAAGAGCATGATATTTAAAAGGATATTATTTTACTTCCAACTCTTTCTACCGTACTTCTCCCGTACTGCATGGATTTAATTCATCCCCACATAAATATGTAGCTCGTATAGCAACATTTTGTGATTGGGAAACAAGTTGCCCCAATCCGTCTACGGAGGAAGAAGAGCAAATTCATGCTTCCCATGTCCAAACTAATGACAGTCGAAGAAGTGAAATGCAGAAATCAAAATAGGAGAATAGACAACTTAATAGTTATTTTAAGATGTGAACATGATAATGCAGTAAACAGTTCGACTTGGGCATTAATAGGTGGGAAATGGAAAGTGAAGCCATCCTCAGCTGCTTGAAGGATGCCATACCCAGTCACAACAAATTGCATATTAGTGGCAGGCTCGGCCGAGCAACTTATATGTTAAGAAGTACTCAATATGTACAATATATGGGTTTTGGAGCCGAAGGACGAGAATGGAAGTATAAGGCGGTCTTTGTGGAGGCATTCACTCCAGGCAAGTGTTGCAGCTTTCACGTGTGATGGTGCTGAACCAAATGCTGCAGATTCTAGTTTCCCTGTATCGACTCTCAAGAGAATCCCATCATATGGATCTTTACCATTACCCTAAATCTGAAATCATAAGACTTGCACATGCCAAACAGATGGTGGGATGCAACTCCGAGGATGTTCTCAAGGGGGAATTTCGGGGGCAAGAGATGAATAATACTATTACACTATGTCAGCCACACAACTGAGTTCAATCATCCAGCAAGACTAGCAATTTAATCCAATCAACAAGAGAAACAGAACCAAAAATCACTCTAGCAGTCAGCACCCTGAAAGTTGTACAGTCGAAGATCTAACTAGGAAGCAGCTCCATGCACATCAAGATTGCATTGCTTCAGCATGATAAGTCTCCAGCTCCTTGTCAAGTTCATCAGCTGATTTCTCCACAGTTTTCTTTCTCCATTGAGCTCCACCACGTCCACGACCTCCACCACGTCCACCTCCACGGCCACGTCCGCCTCCACGTACATTGGTTGAACCTCCACGACCCCTTTGTCTGCCAAAAACACATCATATAAGCAATACTAGCAATGTGAACAAAAGAACACATTTACACACTTGAAAACTGGGGACAATCCTCCACAAGTGTCCTTTTTTCCATGCCAATATTACATATTAACACCAGCCTATTTGTAGACATGGCAATGAAGACTTAAAAGTTTGAAAAGGATTCGTTGCCTAATCAAAACTTGCATTACTAGCATTTCAAAAACACACACTGAAGCAGCTAACAGAGGTCTAATATACCGCAAGAGACCCCCCTCCAACCCACAGAAAAAAGGAAAAGGTTATGGTCAACTTACGCAGAACCACGATTAGCTGATGCAAAGCCTCCTCTGGAACGACCAGGTCCAGGCCTGCACAAAAATTAGCATCTCAGTTTCCATCCAAACAGGATCACAAAAGAACAACCTTTATCGACAAAACCCTAGAATATTGCAAACAAGAAACTTCTGGCATCTGCTGCCCACTGGCCTCTGATTCCAGAAGTATTTAACAAAGAGGAGAATAAATACCAAATGAAAACCCACTGATAAATCACTGTACATGAACCACAATTAAACAACCTCCATAGTCATTGGGAGAACAAACTACACTCTTTACCAGAAAAAGAAAAAAGGAATGTACCGTTGGAAAATGATTTTCTAGGATCAGTCTGACACTACCTACAATTACCATTATGGCCAACAATAATGGATAGGATGTAGTAAAATCAATGCATAACGAAGCCAGTGCGATGAAAGGACTAAAGAACCCTTATATCTTCGCAAATAGTACTATAAGAAATCACGCAACAGCCACAATAGCGAAATAAAGAACTATGACAGGGCGAAATAAAAACATAAATTGACAAGTCAGAAAAAGTAGGAAAAACTATATCCACGTACGCAATGACAACTGTCCTCTTTCTTCCATTTGCTCCTCCCACTACATTCACTCGAGCTGAGACAGGGGTCTCAGCATTGGCACCAACGATCTCTATCTTCATAGGCTTTCCATCCAACTGCACATTGTTATACCGCTTCAGTGCTTGAAAGGCATCACTTCTTCTTGCAAATACAACTTCAGCCGAACCCTGTGCCACAAATTCAGAAAATTATAGCTTTTGCAGGAAAAAGCAACCACTATATATGGATACAAAAAATAACTCCTTTCAAGACTAAATAAAATTAGCCGAACATATATCCAACATGGTGCTTATAATCATTTCCAGGCTAAATAAAATTTAGCATAACAGATCTCCAAGCAAAGGAATAGGAACATAAAAGTTTGAAGTTTATATAAGGAAAGGTGTGACAATTCTCTGATACCAAAAAATTATCTCTATTAGTAGAATAAAACCAACAGCCAGTATTATGATAAAACCAAGACGTCGAAAGCAAAAAAACGAACATCATAAGAGGTGAACAAATTAATAAGGTCCGAGTGCTAAATCTATTAAAAGTAGAATGAAAAGAAAGGGAAGCCAACAGTGGCTAGACTTGATGAAGCCCTTCATACATAAATGCCACAGTCAGACTTCACAAGTAGTGTAAATTCAAAGCAATTAGCATGTATATACCCACCTCCTCCCCCTTCCCATCAACCAACCCCCATCACAAAGGGGTAACTAAAAGTTGATAAGACGAATCTAAAAAGAGGCAACGAGTAACCTATGATACAGGATAACAAGCAAACCAAGAAGATAAAACTTAGCAAGGCACTATTCCAGAAGTACATTGGGTTGTTTCTGAAAAAGCACCCTATTAGCAACGCATGTTAAATTCTACAGGACAATCTTTTCCAAACAAGCATCACTTTGGCAGGAAAGTACATTTTTGCACGAGTAACAGATGTACCCCATCAAGCGTCAATGCATATCAATTTTCAAAGGTTTGGAGGATAAAATAAATCATAACATACACTACACAAAGTTCCAAACTTACGCTTGGGCGCCCAGTTTTGTCAAAGTGAACTGCATATCGCACCAACTCTCCAATATCAGAAAAGAGCTCCTGTGTCGCAAGTCTCTTTCAGCAAATTTCCAATAGAGACTCAATTAAAAGATGAATAATGTCAAAGCACATGAATATTAGTACCCTTATATCTTCATTGGTTACACCAACCTCCAAGTTGGAAATATACAATCGTGTACCAGTTTCCAGCCCTGACAATCCAGCTGCTTTAAGACTATCTTCAAACAAACCATTCTGCCAGGGCAAATTCTTGGTTCTGCGGATGGACTGATGCAAGGAAACCAAAAAATATATGGAGATTGGGAAAAGTCAATGTCAGCATATGACCAGAAAACAATAGTTACTCTTCAAGATAAATCAGATATCAGCAAAGTTCCACGAAGAAGCCACGTCGAAAAGGGCAAACAAGACAATCTAATACCATTGAAACTTGATGTATGTATTTTAGTCTATATTGGAGTTGAGGTTTGACACACTGCATGCCAGATAATGCCATGCAGAAGGTGTAGTCCAGTTCTGAAGTTCAGCGAAGGAAGCCACCTTTGCAAAATACCATGAACAGGAATATGATCGAAATCTCGCCCCAAAGTAAATCCAGAGTGCAATCGAATCCATCAAAAAACAGTCGTATCGAAAGGATCCATCACAAACTCCCCCTCTAACAGGCCATAATGACAAACTAGAGCGCTCTCTATTAAATAATAATCAATAAAGATGGTAAGGCATTTCAAGAACTGAGTTGTTAGCGGTCTTAAAACGTTGAAAGCCTTTAGGTTTTCAGGTAATGAAGCTTCTCTACATAAGATGCTACGTAGAAGCCGCCAAGTCTTCCAATTTTGACAAATAGCCAATTCAAAATGCTGAACAAAAACCCACAGGAAGAGAGTAACCATCAGGAACCTAGAGCATTGATTAGAATATAACAGCCTTTTTTCCCTGGCCGAGGAATTGTAGGCTTCTCCAAGGAGCAACAGTGTCAATATCTCTCAGATTGAATTTCTAAAGCAACTACAGAACCTTCCTGTAAGGTACTATGGCATAGCAGATTTGTCAACAAAATGCACAAGACTTCCATAATTTTGAGCTTGCCTTGGCAATTGTGTATGCTGATGGTCGAACATTTACTCCAAGTGGATTTCTACGAGGAGCTCCAAATGGTCTTCCACCTCTGGATGACATTCCTGGCCCCTTTCCACGTCGGGGCCTGCCGTCACCCCTGCCTCCTCGGTTATTACTTCTCCTGTTCTTTATCATATCGTCCAAAGACATATCCAAAGAAGCCATTGATGATAAAAATTGCAAGAATCTGCCAAATAAACAATGCAAGTAAGAACACGAATGGACAAAAATAGTAAGTACTAATCTCAAGCACAGAAAGCTCAGTCATCCAAGTGAAACTGACAGATTAAAGTACGAAAAAGAAACTAAAAAAGAACTCACTAGAAAATTAGAAATTAAACCAAACACATGCAGCTAGAAGCAACTTTCTGAATTAATAGTTCACTGTATGCATGCTACAACCGGAGTTGTTTAGTTGATACAAGCCCATCAACACATCAGCATTACTTGTGGGCAGTACATAATCTATAAATTTGTGGCCAAGTTCAGAAATCTTTAGAGGTGCCACAGAATGGTCCAGACAAAATCAAGCAGACAAATTCAAACATGCCAAAATGAATACGCAACAGCAAAAGTTACTCTTGGGACCATTAATAAAACAAACAGCATAAATAATAAAAGTAATCAATTATGGTTGGCAAAATGAAGGACACAGGATTAGATCCAAATCTTGGATGATATTTTGAAGAGAAAACTAAGTCTACTGTTTTATAAAGCAAACCTAAAAGAACAAGAAGAAGAAATGTTCCTCAAATCAGCACAATCAAAATTGATACTTCTATGTTTACAGCAATACTTACAAACAAAATTCTAAAACAAAAGGAAGAAAAAGGGATTGATGTAGGGACATCCACATAGTTTTTCAGTCAAACTAAGTAACTTTCACCAAACAAAGTAGAGGATACTTCGAGCCCCTCTCAATCGACTTACTACGGTCTAAAAAGTTCTCCAAGTCCTTCAAGAACCATATCCAGCTCCATAGCTTGTCAATCAGTTTCATTCCTAGTTGCAAGTCATTGACTGCATCCTTGACCTAAATCCAGCTTCTACCAGGGGGTTTCCCCTGCACCAGTACTCGCATTTCTTTCCTTAAGTGTATGACTTTACTCCATTGGTTCTCATCTGCATACATATTAGATAAAAGGACAGGAGCTCCACCACCTCTATCTTTCAATAACTCAATCTTTCTCAAAACAGCTTCACCAAACTCCAAGTTATTGTGAAGCCTACAACCACTTAGTAAAGATCCCAATACAGCCAGATTAGGTTCCATCGGCATGTTTTCAACAATATTATAAGCTCGATAAACCATCCCAGCTCTTGCTAAAATGTCAACAATGCATCCGTAATGCCGAAGATCAGGCTGAATCCCATATTTTGTACTCATCAACTCAAAAATGTATAAACCTTCTTCAACCAGTCCAGAATGTGCACATGCCGAAAGAACTGCAACAAAAGTTACTTCATCAGGTACAAGTCTACATAATAGCTCCATTTGAGTGAACATGTTCAGAGCATGCCGTCCCCGCCCATGCATAGTGTATCCTGAGATAATTGCTGTCCAAGAGTACAAGTCTCTCTTACTATTTTCAATGTCTTCGAACACTTTTCTAGCACAGCACAAATCTCCACATTTTGCATAGGCGTCTATTAGTGAATTAACAACGGAAACATCAAACTCAAGCCATCCAGCCTTGTCAAGTAATGCATGAAAGCATTTGGTAAGGTCCATAGAACCTAAACTAGCACAAGCAGACATTGTAGAGACGACTGTAACAACATTAGGCTGTGGTTGACAATCATCAGACAATAACGTTTTGAATAAATAAAGGGCATCACAGTAACTACATTGCGAGACAAGCCCTGAAATTAAACTTGTCCATGAAACAATATCTTTCTCAGGCATTTCATTAAACACCGACCATGCATCTGCATCTGAACAGCAGATGATGTAGGCATTAAGAAGAGAATTTTGTACAAACAAATCATGATCAAGTACCAATTTCACAATATGACAATGAACTTGTTTTACGGAACCCAGATCAAGACCAGCCCCACATGCCTGGAGCACGAATGGAAATGTATATCTATCAGGAACCATTTCCCGGCTAAGCATTTGTTTATAATAATTCAAAGCAATCACAGGATCAAACACTGCAAAGAACCTGATCATTGTATTCCAAGAGAAAAGATTTGGTTGTCCAATTTGATTAAATATTTCAACTCCAAACTCCAATTTTTCCGTCCCATTGCTTCCTCTCAATTCAATCAAACTCAAATACAAAAGACGGCTCATGACGAATGGATTCCTGTGAAGACCCGAAACAAAAACATATGAAAGAAGTTGTTTGAGATTAGAAAATGTTCTGTTGCATTGTTCTTCGAGGAGTTGCAATCTTTGGTGCCTCTGAAACAATTGGTTATGGTGAACCCAGTTGGAAGAATTGGTTTGCAATGAATAATTGACTGCTTTGCAAAGGAAGAATGGAAGCAATGATTCTCTAAGGTGCTGGAGAACCATAATTCTTCCTCGATGAAAAAGATTCTTCAGGAGCATCCAAATTTATAGATTGAACAGGCAATGAAGAACAAAAGATATGGTGGGGGCAAGCAGGAAGATATACCATCAAAGAGAAACGAACATGGTGTTTGCGTGGTGATGGCAGGAATTGCTTTGGGTTTGGTTCATTCACTTACTCCAGGTAATTTGTCAGCCAACAGAATCTGTCTAACCCTCACTTATGATATCTTCTCTCTTCATTTTCAGGCTGTTTTTTGCACTGTAGAACTGAGTAACTAAGACTGTTTCTCCAACCGCGCAACACTTTTGAGCTGTAAAATCAGGTTAATTAGCACTTCACGACATTGAAATAGAGCTATGTTTGACTTACCACTCTCAAATTAAAACGTGTCATTTCGTAACCTCCAAATACCAAAGTCTTGTCAGTTTGTAAGTCCAGCTTTCTTGAGCAAAAAGTTTCTCTCAAGTGAATTAACCAGAAAAATATGGTAAATCTATCACTTTCTGCTTATTTCTCAATAGTGTAGCAGATAACATCCCCTGGCTCCTTTCTATCTAAACTTTTGCCGAATATCTTAACAAACCCTCCTACAAAATAGTTCCTGCTAACTCGTCATAGTAAACCATCCCCGTTCAATTCCCATCCGCGTCCTCTTTTAGATAATCAGTTGAAACTTGAAACCATGCGAATAAACATCACCAAATAAGAAACGGTATAAACAAAAATTAAATGGTTAAATGATGCACTTGTGCAAAATAAAGAGACATAGATTAGATCTAAAGAATAAGGGGAAAAAAACGCACGCGCATACATCTTAGAAGAGAGAAATAACGAATCTGCCGTTTCTGAAAGCAAATCCCGAAAACGAAGAAGATATTCCCAAATCAGAACACAGAAAATTGATATTCCAGCTTTTCAACAATGATTAAAACGAAATTCGCAAATAAAACGAAGACAAAAGCTATTCACGCACACAGATCCATAGAAGCCGAAATCCTCGGACTTCCAAAAAAGCAAAAAACAACAGTACCTTAATCGGATCGCAAGCAGCAGGCACGGTCCTCGACCTTCAGGCGTAACGAAAGACCAGAAAGGAGAAGAGGATGATCTGAGAGAGAGAAATAGATAGAGATCTAACTGGTTAGAGGCTTTCCTGATGAAAAAGTTGATTGCAGAGGGGGAGTTGTTTATCAAGATCTAGGGTTTCAAGGAAGAAAAGATGGGGAAAGGGAGCGTGAAATATGGGTTGGAATTTTGTGATGACCTCCAACTTATACACACACATATATATATATGTATATATTGTGGGCCGTCTATTTCGGTCTCTTTGAGAACAATACGCGTTTGCTGCTTGTGGAATCAAATTTTCGTCATCCTCTAAAACATTTCTAAAGATTTTCCAAACATCTATTATCCTTCTTCGTATATGATTCTACTCATTATCTAAATTTATTTGAATTATTATTAAATTTTAAAATATTAAGTTTGAATTTAATTGTATTAATCTAATCGAATTTTAATTAAATCAATTATAAGTGGAATTCGAGTAATTTATTATTTTAAGTATATTTTATTATTTTCGTATTAATTTAATTGAGTTGGAGTCGAACTTGAAACCTTATCAAACAAAAAAATTTAAATCGAAACGAGCTTCTGTCGATTGATTTCAGTCGAGTATCGAATAATTTGATTTACTTTTCAACCCTAATAATTGTTAGTTATTTGTGATGCACTCTATGTGTATGTATAAGTCTTTGCTGAATTTGGCAGATAGTTTATACTCATACCAAGGAGTTTTCATTGAAACTTAATTGATAGTTTACACTCGTATCAAAACCTTCAATTTGAATTTGTTGATAGTTTATACTTAAATCGAGGAGTCTTCATTTAAATTTGGCAGATAGTTTATACTCGTATCAAGGAGTATTCAACTCTTTATTTGAATTTGAATTTGAGGGTAAGTTTATACTTCTATCAAGGAGTCTTTATTTCATTAGAATTTGATAGATAGTTTATACTGGTATCAAGAAGTCTTTACTTACATTTGAGTTTGATAGATATTTTATACTCGTATCAAGGAGTGCTCGAAGGAAATTCAGTTTAAGAATTTAGATAGTTTAACGTCATATCTAGGAGCATTATTGAAAGTTTAAACTCTTATCATAAAGAGTGTTATTAACAGTTTAGGCTCTTATCAAGAAGCCTTCCAAAGTTTGCAGTGTGATGTGACATATTTTTCGTCCTTTTTCTTGTCCATCTTCATCAGTGTCAGCACTTAAATATTCTTATCATAAAGAATGTTATTAACAGTTTAGGCTCTTATCAAGAAGCCTTCCAAAGTTTGCAGTGTGATGTGACATATTTTTTGTCCTTTTTCTTGTCCATCTTCATCAGTGTCAGCACTTAAATATTCTCGTTCATCAGGATCCATGGTTATCTCAATGGCATGTGCACGAGTTGGTAATTCTTCAAAGTTTTTAATTTGATTCCTTAAAGTATGTAGCAAAGACCATAATGCGTTCCTTGGATGCATATCTCAATAGCTGAAGTTTTGAATGATCTATCCTTGCAATTGAGGTTCAAATTTCTCCAGCAGTTGATATAATCAGGCTCTTCCTTCCACAGGTGGGAGTTTGTAAGCTCGATCGTGTTGATTGTCCTTCTGATACTGTAGAAGCGATTCTTTGAGTGTATGGCTTTGTGTATGTCATGGATGACCTAGAGCTTCCATTAAGTTGTTTTTTGTAGTCCCCATGATGAATTCTTTCAGCTGGTCAATGAAAATCAACCCTTCTGAGGAGATTTGCAGCTATTTCGTTGATGACTTCTCTCTTTCATTAGATTGCTGCCTTAGAGACGTCTCAGCTTCTTCATGTGCCTCAACTTGTTTTTCGGCTATGTGACTAGCATCAGTGTTGTCGATCTTGTTCATTAACTTGCTGATTTGAGAGCTGCAAGACCTTCTATGTCTCTCGTCAGATTTGCAACTTGTGCGAGGAGTGAATGAAAAAGAATCATCCTTCAAATATCCATCATCTTCATCGATCCTGCCGAGATGGAGTAGATCTTTCTCAACAGTTTCTTATAAAGTCACATCAAGGTATGCTTTCTTGGACATACTTCTTGTGATGACTCCAATGGTTTCATTTGAACTTGAAGTAGCGACTTTGAGAGCCAGAATCTTGCTGGCAGTCATTGTGATACTTTAGAGTTTTGGTGAAGAGATGAGAGGTAGAGACGGTCCAACTGGGCGTGCCAGAAATTTGTAACACAAATTTTGTATTTATGAATTTATTGAAACAAAAAATATTACAAATGATTTTTTAATATAATTGAATATTTTTGTAGGTACAAAATCTCTACTTAAACATATCTGATTATTCACTTCATAAATGCGATATTTAATTTTGGCAACTTTGGAGGTGGAGCTTGATGCTTTGATCTCCTCCCATGTTGATTTAGGTCTCTAATAACGTTAATTTAAGGGTCTTTTGACTTATTCCCGAATTATAAAGCTATAGATATGGAGAACTTGACTTGAAATTGAATATCTCTTGGTGGATTTGACGATTTAATCTTCCGTCAAAGTGGATTCGGGTCTTGACAACGTTAATTCGCAGGTCTCCCGACTTCTTGACGAATCAAATGTTGACTTTAGAGGATTTCTGTGACGAGCGTCTTGATTTTTCTTTGAATGTCGTGGATCTTCCTTGATTTGCGCTTGAATCTCCTTAATTCTGTTTTGAGCGACCTCTTGACTCGTCTTCAGTTGTGTCTTGTCTAATGCATTGAGTTTTGTGTCTGTTGAGTGGTGAAATGCTCCTATTTATATTTGTAGCATTGAAGACTTTGCCATAATCACTTGATGACGTGGCATGATAAGGTTGGCCTTTTATGAATTGTTTCTTTAATCATAAGATGTGATATAAAGTTACTAAATCATTAATATTTTCTTATTTTGTTGGCAAGAAAAGATTTATATTGCCTTGAATACTTCAAATACAAACATGGAAATATTTGATTTATCGATCAATATTTTCTTTTATAAAGAATATAAAATTGATGAAAAAATATATTGCATATGTCATATATAATAGACAATAAATTTTGCATGCTTACAGGCTCATAGTTCATAAAAAATCAACAAAATCTTAACATTTGCTGGTTGTCTACAAATATGTTCATTTTCATAGCATCACGTGCGTTGCAGCTAAATCTAATGTATACATTTTTCCCTCCAGAAAATGCATCAAAACCTTGGAGTCTCGAGAATCTACTTGACCTGTGAAAGAATTTAGAGATGAGAACATGTATAATATTATAAATCAGATGCTCGAAATCTATTGAGATTGATTTAAAAAAATAATATAAGCTGATAATAGCTATCAACTCAGGAAAAAATTAATGAAAGATACAATCTTTTTAAACTAAACGAACATCAAGTCAAGAAAAGAGTACTTGTTGTTTTTCAGTCTTCATTTGATACATCAGCTAATGGAATTTCAGCCAAGTTTCTTGCAGAGAGTTCTGCAGACCTCAAATCACGAAGATGCTGCAAGATTTCTTGGACAAGAGCCATTCCCTTGTTTCCTTTCATCATGGACCGTATGCAGTGCTTTAAGAACTCCTTATCGGCTTCAAGTGCCTGCAGCCTCTCATACACGTGGCCAAGTTCCTCTTGCAAAACGACTTTGCTTGTTTCCAACTCGGTTCCATTGGGAATGTCGTTTAAGTTTCCTGCGTTATGTGTACTAATTTCCTGTTTATCAAACACTTCCTCTCCAAATTCATCATCAGTTGCATCGAAGAGTGGGAGGAGTTTCTTTGCCGTAGCGTCTGTAGTTTTTCCTTCAAAATGGATTTTCTTGTTATCCATTGATGTATCAAACATCCCGTTTTCTTCGTGACTGCAACTGTCGAAATCTTTAGATAACGGTGTTTCGTTTTCATGCAACGCAAAGATTTTGGCTTCCAAAACTTTGAGTTCCTCAAGAATGCACAGCCTTTCTTCCTCAAATTCTTCTAAAGAAGTATCAAAATTTCCTCCTGTTTCTTCTGGGGCATCATACAAATTGTGTTCTTGATGAGTATCATCAAAACTGATATCGTCATACTCGCCTTCTGAGTCGAGATCAATGGAACGATCACCGGTATTTCTAGCCACCGTCATCTTTTCTCTGGCTTCATAATCCAAAACCTTGTTACGGTACATCTCCAGCTCCTTTTCAAGTTCTTGCTTCTCCTTCTCTCGTTTCATCATGAGATCATTCAGAAGCTGCAGGGCTTCCTGGTCGTACTCAGCTTGTTCCTCCATCATTCTTTGATACTGAAGTGCTTCCATTTGCATTGCAGACTTCTCCTCTTGAAGCTTCGTTATCATAGCCATCGTCTCGTTGGCAGCCACTGCTGCAGCCTTTCTCTCTTCTTCTAGTTCTGTGTATAGCTCATGCAGAGCCTTCCGTTGAGCTTTTAGTGTCGCTTTCAGGTGCTCTGTCGTAAGACCCTCATCATCAACTTCCATCTCACTGATTACGCTTCCATCAAAACACTCCTCCATCCCTGATCCCACTTTCTCATTCTCAGTTTCTATTCAAAGTATTACAAGATACCTTAAGAAGTGAAAAAGGGACAATTTAGCATAGATGTTACCTTGATTATTCGATTTATTGTCTGCAGAGAGCTCGATGTTTGTGCTGTTGGAAAGAACGGCTGCTCTCACAGATTGATCACAGTCATCCAGCTCGGGGCAAGTGGTCTTAGGTTCGGCTTCAATGCTCAGCTTGTCACAATCTTGTCCCTCAGATTCTAACGTAATCACATGAACAGACAATTAGAACTAGACAGAAAAGAACATCTTGTTAAACTAGAATCCATCATAGTACTTAAACTTCAAGAACCTGGAATATTATCTGTCCCTTCTGCTTCAGCATTACTTTGTTTATCATCATGCTCTTCCTCACTATCTGTCAACGTCGTTTGGCTGGAAGCGGTAGCTGTATCATCAATCAGCTCTATGCATATGAATCTATCAGAGTCAACATATCCTGCACTCTGTAAAAGCATATCCGTTATATAAACCGATTCGTCATCCTCATTACACAAGGTATCATCGGTTGGCTGATGAGCAAAGTCGGTTGGATTAGACTCCCATTCTTGAACCTCAAAACTACCCAAATTTTCACATGCATTTCCACCATTTTCATCACTCGGAACAGAAGCTGAACTGCAGTAATCCTCAACAACTTCTGCCTTCAGGCTGCCATCACAATGGTTCTTGTGATCTGTTTGAGATAACGTTTTGCTCCGTGCAGTCGTTTCTGAAGCCTGCTCTGCATCGTCCTCCGCATCAATCAAGTCTGCAACCGACAGCGTTTTCTTGATATAACCAAGAACATCCCAAGAAGGCTTGAAGACCACAGACGGAGCATAGAGCTTTCTGCTCAAGACTTCATCACAGCAAGAACACCGGCTCTGGTCTCTGTTTTCTGACATACTCCCACTCAACCATGACAAGAAAGCAACTGTAGAAGAGATTCCGTGCACCGTTCCATCACGGGCCGGCCTAGAAAACGAGCAATCACTGCACAAAACCTTGAACTCAGCCAGTCTTTTGTGGTTAGAGCAGTAGCTGAGCTTGGAAATCTCAGTCCCATGTGCCTCACAGACATTCTTAAAGTCCACAATCTGATCTAATCTACAACACCACGGACAAGACGGTTTGAGGCCAAAGTACTTGGAAAACTTCCTTATCAGATAGGAGAAACAGGAATTCAGAAGCAGGAGGAGTATCAGAATCCACTCAAGGACAGCATACACTAGAACAACAACTGTTTTATGGCAGTTTTTATGCAGCATTCTTGCAAACTTGTTGGCTGCCATTGTTCTTTCCTGGATTCTACTATGTTTATGAACAAATACACACTGCGTGTGCTGTGTCAGTATTCCATTACAACATGGAGGAGATTTTAGCTCATTAAAGAATTCACATGTGTATTAGCGAAAGAGAGAACTTTTTCCCTGTAGCATGTGGAAAATTTTAATTCAAATCAAAATTGAATGAATTATATTGCAATTGCAATACATTTATCGTGTGATTGGTGTAGAATTTAAGAAAGGGTAATCAATCACATGGCAAGTATATGACACTTGTTCTGTGATTTGATCTAGTTTAATCTAACTTAGTTTGGATAAGAATATTTCGCAATTTGTAGAAAATTTCTTAAACCAATCGATAAGTATGATACATTTGCAATGAGATCAGTCACTTCTTATATACTAATCACACGATAAATATAGTACACTTATCGTATAAATATTCAAATTTAGCCAAACCCGACGAGAATTAGAAGCTTTTTTTGTTTTTTTAGTTTGTGAACAAGAACAATAATTAGGGGCACCACCATCTCCATAATGAGTTGTGCTAGGCTGGTAATCCCACCAAAAAGTGTACGGTTCTACTCATAATACCTTCTTTTTTGCCCTTTTCTTTTTATTTTTTTTTTTCAATTTTCTTGCTTTTTTTCAATGACAAAAAGAAAAATTATTCAAATTTCGACGTATCAAATTAATTATATTACAAGTGTTATTATACTTATCATGTGATAGATCAGTATAATAAATATAATACACTTAGCGTGTGATTAATAGGATGTTTATAGTAACTTATTTAACAATTTTTATAAGTTCATATATCTTATTATTATTATTATTATTGTTATACTTATTTTAAAAATAAAATTTTTAAAATGTTTGAATAAAATAGAACTTAAAATGTTATTAATGCCAATTTCTGTAATTAATATGAATAAAATTTGAGGAGCTTATTCAGATTTTTAGTATAAATTGAAGAAATCTTGACTTTTTAAAAAGACTTCATAATATAAACTCACCCAAACACCCCCCAACTTTAACTTAGCCCAATTCAATCAAATTAGAACCCTTTTTCCCCAATGGTAGGGTCACCGATATTTCAGCATAAGACGCTCCCAATCACTAGTAATTATTCCCTGTTTGTCCTCATCATCTATATCTAATTATCTGTATTAATATTAAAGTTGTATTATGTTTTATTATTTAAATTATGTCCGCTTTTATATTTTACCATCAAAACTTCTCTTTCTTAACTTATCGTATCAACTATAGAAGTTTTCACTTTGCCATGCATATGTGAGTAATATTACATCACATAACCGTTAAGTATCACATGTACATTGCATGTGATATTTTTTCGACAAAAAACTTGGTCGAAAAACAGTTACAACTGACAAAGTGCAAAATTTCATAAAGTTGAAATGGTTGTAGTTCGAATGACAAAATATAATTAACCATAATATAAAAAAGAAAATCATCGACACTCACTAATAATTTTTAATGACATCGTCGCATCAATTTATTATGATTTCAAAAATAATGTTTAACCGATAAAATAACTGACTTAATTATACTTTGTGATTCCAAAAATATCTTTCAATTCATAAGATGATTGATTTAATTTTTTACTATGATATATATTATTTATATATTTCATTTTTATTTATAATATATTTTAAAATATAAAAAATTATTTATTTTATGCCCTAGAAGAAACGACGTGCCACCAAAACTAACTTTATACAAAGGATTTCTAATTAAAATGTTAAAAAAAATTAATTACACATACCTGCAAATCAAATCAAATCAAATCAAACCAAATCAAAGTTTGGGCACATGAGACACATGGTATAACTCATAATTCCAAATTATTGCAAATTGGAGTCATTCGTGTGGACGCTCCTCCAAATCTTTGGTTTTAGGGCCTCCACGCATGTGCATTTCTATCCCGCAATTATCATCTTTTTACTATCTTTTATATATATATATATATAAACTATAGTCATTATTGTCACGCTCTAAGCTCTTATTATGTGAAAATATTTAATTTTTATTTGAGGTCTGAATTTAAATTAAGGGTCGGTGAATTTTCTACATTGGATTTAGATCAAAGTCTTTCAAATAATTTTATAATTATAAACTCGAATATTACCAGAAAAGTTTTGGTCATGACTCTTTAGTGTTCGAGTTAATAATATCGATTAGATGAGAAGTTTGAGGATATCAAAAAAATAATAAAAGTTGTACCTAATGTCTGAACAAAGAGACAACATATTGGAAAAGAGAACTTGAAATTGGGGAGGAAAAAAAAAGTGAAAACAATTAAAATGGATGAAATTAAGGGGTTTGATAGTGATGGGTATTTTTTTTTTGGGTGAAATGTAAGTTTCATTCATCCAAGAAATATTTACAGTGTACTCCGGGCATACCCGGAGAGATACAAAAATCCCACGCTAAAGATTAGGATACAAGCAAACCATGTGGGAAAAGAGTCCAAAGGACCCTATACAATGTAACCTTGACAAATCTAATGAGCCCCTCGGGACAGGGCGTTGAGCCCTCAAAGATGACTTCATTGCGATGCCTCCAAAGTGTGTAGACCGTGCATGCCAAAGCGAGGTGTCGCGCTTTGTTCTGCACGGACGAACCAATTTTCTCCTTCTTGAGCCACTTGGTCGCGCTTTGAAGGGTTGACATAGTCCTGCTGATGCCAATCCAGTGTCGGATCCGTGACCAAACGAAGCTACTGAACGGACATTCAAAGAAAAGGTGCCTGGCCGATTCCTTGGTGTTGATGCATAATGAGCACAAATCCTCCTCTTGGAGGAACCCAAGTCTGTCCCTTGTGGCTAGTCTACCGCGCATGCCAAGCCACAAAATAAATGAGTATTTTGGCGGGATAAAAGCCTTCCATATAGCCGCTTTCCAAGGCTGCCTCGCAAGCTTCGGCCGAAAATACTCATAAGCTTTTGACGTTTGGAGACCCTTAGGGGTAGACCATCTCGTCAGATGTTCGATTGCTGCTTCCGGAGACCCAAAGTCGGTGACCACCCTATTGCGGATTTCGGCAAGCCGTTGAAGGAGTGGAGAATCCCCCTTCTTCGGTTGCCATTCCCAAAGGGCCCTATGCCTTTTTCTGCATAATCCTTTTGTTTTTAGAAAAAGAAGAAATCAAATCTTGAAATTTAAATTGAACAATCATGTCTATAAGACACTATAATTATTTTGTTTTAAAAAAACTATATTTTTATGATTAAGAAAGTGTTTTTAGATGAGAAAAAGTCAAGAGTACTAGCTTTGTGCTATTGGGCAAACATTCAATTCTTTATTTTCTTTTAGGATTAATTATAGTTCGACCTCCTCTAAAAATATGAAATTACACTTTGCTTCAATAAAGTTTTAAAATTATACTTAAACCCCTTCCAAAAATTCTTCGTTTACACCTAACTTCCTTCTGTTAGGGTTTAGATGGAAAATATTTACGTCTGTAAAAGATAAATTAAATAATTTTTCAATTTTATCCCTTATTTAGTATTTTTATGTGATTTTGTATTTTGTACTTGTAAGGGGGATACAAAATATATATGCATATGGAGTGAGGTTAATATTATTACTATTTGTTGGATATGTGTAATTTCTTAAATTACAAAAATTTTTACATATAATTATACCAAACCTTATAAAAATTCAGTGTAATTATCCCTTATCAGATTGAATACACATGAGATCCACGGTCTAAATTCTGGAAATGATTAAAATTCCATATGCAGATATTTCATGTAGCAACTAGCAAGGAAAGAAGAACAGCCCATGTGAGTAAAAGAATAACCAGTTCACATCCCTAAAGTTTGCTCAGTGTAAAGCAAGAAAGAAAGCAGTCAATTTACAATTCAGAAATTGCCCAAGATAGAAATGACAATAATTCAAGAAGAATCATTCACATTTTCAATCAGAAAACTCCCATGAATATGTAGAAAATGACATCAAGATTGCAGTAATCATTTCTGAATAATGTTTGATATAGGTCGATCATCCTAAACTAGACCTTGTAACCTCGTACGCCAAGAAGCACGCTGCATTTGCCGGAACGCTGCGGGCCATTGCAGGTCCGAAGCCCTTGTAGAGGCCTTTAACGCCCTCCGTTTTCAAGATCTTTCTGAAGGCATCCATGGAGCCGGAGAACTTAGGATTCTTGTAGTCGTCGATCTGAAGTACACTCTTGACGACATCGGTGGGATATACGGAAACCCAGAATGAAGCCCCGGCTAAGCCTCCAGCTAGTATTAATGATCCTCTTCCTAGGCTGGATGTGTCCTGGCCTCCGGCAAGATACTGCTTCAATGCTTCATAGACGCCGAACATGGCAGCATTTCCAGGTACTTCACGTGCCAATGTGGGAACCAAACCCTTGAACAGACCCCTCGCACCGCCTTCTGATTGAAGAACATGTCTTGCCACGTCCATTGGCCCACCATATTTTATGGCAACGGTGCCTGCGCCAGTGGTTGCTAGAGTACTCTGGGCTTGCAATCTACAACTCATGGGAAAATTATAACGTCAAATAGCTAAACATCAAAATCTTGAGGCGTGACTAGATAAAGTTAGTGGGTGGCAGAAAGACAACACAGCTGAAACCCATACGAAAATGCTCGCATGCAGAAACACAAAGTGAGGTGTGTGTGTTCCCTTATGTGCCACATATGGCATGTAAAGAAAGTACTTGGAGTTTTGTATTATCTCATATAAATACTATAGACATCTTCTCTCAAGCCATATCCAATTGAGGTTTTTCAGAGTATAGTTGTACCACTAGCTACTTCCTACTTCAAACTCCTGCACCAATAAAGACTACTATCCAACAATCTTCAGTACATGAGAGGAAGAAATCACAGTGAAATGACAAAAGTTGAGAGCAGTCCAAGCCATGCTCCAGTTTTTTGGTACTTACAAGGATATATTATAAGCCCCGTAACCAGCAGTTATTTGCTTTAAGAATATCAACTCTTTCTTATGAGTGCCTTTTTTCTTCTGATTCTTCTGAAAACCTTGCAAGTTAAGATAACCATTTTTGCATCATGGTTTGGACAGGATTTACCGTTTATAAATTTTCCAGGCAAAGCAAATTGTTTCATCATGGAACTGAATCAGGCTTCTACAATTTCCTTATTTGTATGACCTGTGGGGCCAAAAGTTCTGATGCTCTTAAACATCCAAGACATCAACAGATATAAATGGAATGCGATGAGTACTAGTTTTTGTCCTCTTACGTTTACTATGTTGTTTTCTGTTTTTTTATTATGAATATCAAGTTCGTTGACAAATCAGTCTAAGGCCCATGAAAATATGCATACTAGGCAGTTAAGACATGAGTGCTGACCTGCACTTGATCAGTTCGGTTGGGCAAGCAAGAAAAGACACAGCAACACCAGCCCCGGCCCCACAAACAACCTGCTGGCTCACCGTAAGAGGTACACCAGGTGCAGACCTCAACAATGTTTCCATTTGGCCTCGAACAGTGAATAGCACGGCATTGAAGGCTGCCACGGTGGCAAGTGGGGCGCCCATGCCCTTGTACAAACCCCGTGGACCTTCTGCAGCTAATGTTTGCTTCACAGCATCTATGGCACCAGAATATTTTGGAGGTTGGCCAGGAAGTGGAGCAGGTTGACTTTGGAGCTTGACCTTTATTGTGTCAAAAGGGTGCCCACATATCAACTGTGCTGCCCCTCCAACAGTCCCAGCAGTTAGATCTTTTGCTACGTCACCCATCTACACGTTTTTTAGTGCAAGAAAAAGATTAGGTAGCAGAATTACCAAGTACAAGCACATAAAGATACAACTAACAGTCAAAACTTCCTCAGGATTCTTAATACAGGAAATTGTTGCGAGAATGGAAACAATAAGGAAGAGAATCGACTCAAACCATAAAAATGTAGCATGAACATAATAATAAGATTCAAGTTTGTATGAACGTGTATATCAAGTAAAGCTACCGTAAACTAGGTATTAAATTACTTCACACTTACTACAATTGGACAGTCCTTCAGGTGCCTGTTTCTCTTGGGTTGTCACGTTATATCTTAATCGAAGACATGCTACATTAGGTATCATTTCTGTGAATGTCTAAATTTACTACATAGCTAAGTTATTCTTGTGGCTTTCGATTTACTATATTTTGTAACAGTATAAAAATAAGAAAACATGGAAAGTCAACATCATGCTTCAAATATACTGAACCACTAAGATAATGGAAATGGTCACCTCTTAAGTTTATCAAACCTTCTCTGATTCTAGTTGCAAAACAATTGAACAAACAAGAAAACTCAAATCGGACAATTTGGAGAAGAATAAATTGTAAATTCTTGGAATCTGACAACTAGAAAAAGGTATAGAATCATCTTCACAAGCTAATAGGCACAACACGAGAGCACAAACTTGAAAATATGCAGGATGTGGATGAAAACAACAACAGAAACAAATGCACCCCAGATGATTTTCCTTGGACCTTTTAGATCATGTCCAGTTTGGTCTTTTTGTGGGATTAAGTACTAAATTTCAAAAAACTTATTCCATCACGTCTATTTATACAAAAGTACTACTATAAATATTTTATCTTTTTGTATAAAAAACCATCGCAACAATTCAAATCCAAACTCATTGTCATTATATTTCGTCTTTTTATACAAAAAAACTTTAACCAGAACAGTATAAATCCAAATACATTCCCTTTCTATCACTATTTTTTTTGTAAGAAAATTATTTATAAACATATTAGTCCAGACATAGTTAACAAGTGGCAGTGAAACACATTCGAAAATTTGAAACACAAGTCCTAACTGTCTCTGAACTCCGACCGTAACCAGTATGTGCCACTGATTCCCATCTGAAACGTTTAAGTTAGTGCATAAACTATAGATAAAGTTGTTAGGTACATAACTGCTACCCGCAATTTACAACTAACAAGTTGGAACTTTTGCATTAAGTAAATACATTTTCAAACCCAAAAACAATTTGAAAACTCTTGAAAAGAAATGATAACCTCTGAAGAATCAAAATACTCATAAATAGGGAAATTTGAGTCACAAATCCATTACAAGCAAACTACAATAAAAGCTTTGATCACATTTGAAATATGGCTCTTACCAGTAAACAAAAATGCATAGCATAGACATCTACTTTAACACCTACATTAACACTATCTCCATTGCTTAGGCACAAAACAGAGAGTTAACATATCAGCACATGATTGAACATAAATGTTGAAAGAACTCATTCATTTCCCATTACAAGAACAAACAGTGAAGCAAGCAAATCTAGCCCCAGAGACACAATGGAAAGTTCCACACCGATTTACACCATTAGAACACAAAAGCCACGAACTTGAACAGTAATTCCCACCAAACTGATTTTGCCTCGAGATAGAGATTCTGAATTCCATAAGTTCACAATCTTATAACCTACAAAGTTAAACCCTACTCGAACAAACAGATTTCGGGTTCCGAACAGATCATCGAATTTCCCAGAAAATCAAAGAAAGATTCAGAAAGGAAGCTAAAGTTCTCACCTTTTCCTCGTTCCCTTAATCCCAGATGATTCTTGCAACCAATGGACGTCCAAACAAACCTCAACCCTTTAGGCTAAAATCCCAGAAACCGCAATCTGAGATTTAAAATCACAGTCAATCACGGCCTAAATACAGACATCCAATGCTACATAAATACACAAGATATTTGAATCAAAACAAAAGGGTTTTATAAAAAAGGAAAATACCAAAAATGGTATTAGTTAACTTCCATTTACACCATATTAAAAATCAAAAGACAGCAACTTGTTGCGTGCCCTATTCATGGAGTGGGAAGTAGAAGATGGGGGGATGTATTTGGTTTTGGTGCGTTACATTATAATAATAATGCAATAAGGAAAGAGAGCGTAAGAGCCTCACGAGTGAAATCCAAGACACGACAAACATAGGAATTTGGGCTCAAGAGAGAGAGAGAGATGCGGACCAGTGAAAAGTGGGTGAGGGAGATGCGGCCGGAGTTCTTGCGCCAATCTCAGCCTCTCACGGAGCCAAGATCAAGACAAAGTCACAGTGAGAGGAGGGAGGGAGAGTTTGTGAATGAGTGGGATCTTTAGATATTCCACTTACCAATGTCATGACAAAGAAACCTTTTTCTTTTATCAAGAAAATTATTATATATAATATGTATATATGAATGCATACACCTCTTCATATTCTTTCTTAATACCCATTATGTTATACACCCTTTTGTATCCCCATTATAATTTGTAATTAAAATAGTTATGATGTATTTTGTAACCACAATTTTGGTGGTCTATGAATACCACCATGTATTTCATTTGTAAAGTGATTTTTGGAGTGAACAAAGAAAGTTTGTTGGAGAAATACATATATTTTACTTTATATTCTATTAAGAGTGATAGGCTAATAAACTTAGAATTTCTCTAAGTTTATAACACGTTATCAGCACGACGTTACGTTACGATCGATCAAGGTAAAATGTTAATTTTATTAGTATAATTTTTATTCTTTGTTTGTTTACCTTTACAATATCATAGTTACTTTTATTCTTGAATATTTCATAATAAAATATGAGTAATTATATTGTATATTTCAATGTCTCTTGAAGTAGACATATATATATATTTATATATATAAATTCTCGATTTCATCCCCTGAAGTGGATGTAATATTGCTTCCAGAAGTAGGTATATAATTCTTGATTTTATCCCCTGAAGTGGATGTGATATTGCCTCCAGAAGCAGGCATACAATTCTTGATTTTATCCCCTGAAGTGGATATGTTCTATAAAATTTCATTGCTTCCTGAAGTAAGTAATGAGTTAAAATCATCTCCAGTAATAAGTTGGACTTATTAATTAATAGACTTATTGGGCTCATGTATTTGATTGGATTAAATATATGATAGACTTATTTAGGTGGATGTTAATTAAATTGGATTTTATCAAAATTAGTTGGGCCTTGTATTTTTTATCCTAATAAAATCGGCCAAACAATCCCCTAAATTAAGCACATTAGATAATTTTGGGGAAGGTAATAATTGACTAGCAATTCTCTCTTTCCGGAAGTGCTATGTTGGTCATTGTTTATTTCGAATAAAGAATATATTGCCTTATGGATAATGGAATGAATCTAAGAACATTCTAGTACCCCCATACAAGGTGTATATATATATATATTCTAATTAATTATTTAAAATAATTAATTATTACATAACACAAAAAAAATCCTCTTACCCTAGAACAACTCCAATCGGCCGCCCCCTCTGTCTCCAAACACACTTGGTGTGTTTTCTCCTTTATTCTCTTCTAGCAAAGGGAATTAAGGGATTCCTATTTTTCGGTGTGGTTTGAACATGTCTTTAGAGAACTTCTACGTTGGAGTCTAGCGTGAACAAATCGACAAAAAGTGGTTTGAAAGAAATCAAACAAGAGGTAATATTTGATTTACGTTTCTTTCGCTCCTCAATTTTAATTTCACCATAAGCCCCGTTTAAATTTTTATTGTTTATTTAATTACCTACAACGAACGCTCAGGACTCCAAGGGTACAACCCTTGGAACTATGGTTTTATTATATTCAGTTTTTAATTAATATATTTTAATCACCGCTTTCGCTTGCGCATTCCCAGACTGATCCAGTCGCCGCACCTTTCAGAAACCACTGCCAATCGCTAATCACGCCCGCACTAGACTACCCTGAAATAGAAAAAAAAAACAGCCACACAAAAAGGAAGGTAATCAGCTAAGAGAGATTACGAACATCTAAGAAACCTAGGACAGAACTACAACTAGAACAACGAAAGAAAGAGCAAGAATGAGAGACGACACAACTACAATGCTGACACGGTGCTATACTACTTGCCAACATGCCATAACAACAGAGACACACCGTACAACGAAAACGCAAAGCAAGAAAGTAAAGAGATCTCTCTCGTCAGACAATTTGTGAAGCTAGAAATAAAGTATAGTGTATACCGCGAGGGAGGGAGACCCAAAACTCCTATGGAAAACCGCCAGTGGGAATAGGTGTTTGGGTTAGGTAATCAATTTGTACATTGTTATTACTATTGTGTATGGTGCCACTGAAATTCCTGAGCGGCGTGAGTTGTGGCGATCACTGGGGGTGCTTGCTGGTCAATGTGTGGATGACCCGTGGATAGTAGGAGGAGATTTTAATGCTGTTCGTGACCTCAGTGAGGTGTGTGGTAATTATGGGGATATTATATTGGCGATGGATGAATTTAATGCATGCATACAGGATATGGGAGTGCTACAAATGGCTATACAGGGTGAATGGTACACGTAGCATAACCGGAGTTCGAATTCGCCAAGTTTATTGAAGCATTTGGATTGGATGCTCATAACTGAAATATGGCTTGAGCGTTTTCCTAACTCATACTATTCAAGCCTCACCCCACGCACCTCGGATCATTCACCACTGGTGCTTTGTGGGGATCGACAACAACAACTGGGAGGTATGTTCAGATTTGATAATTACCTTACTCTTTCACCAGATTTTATTCCCAGTGTGCAGAATGTCTGGAAACACGACATTATATATGGCACATTGATAAGCTCCGTTGAAACACATAATATCACTAACCCGAAGTTAGCTGATCAAAGTATTTTTACTTTGTGGCATGATAGACTTGGCCACCCAGGTAAAACAATGATGTATAGGATCATTGAAAATTCACATGGACACCCACTAAAGGACCTGAAGTTCCTTGTTAAAAGTGATTTTATATGTTCGGCTTGTTCTCTTGAAAAATTTATTACAAAGCCATCTATGACAAAAGTGAATGTAGAATCTCCTATGTTTCTTGAACGAATTCAAGGAGACATATGCGGGCCAATAACACCGTCATGTGGGCCATTTAAATACTTTATGGTGTTGATTGACGCATCAACACGTTGGTCACATATAAGCTTGTTGTCAACACGAAATGTTGCTTTTGCAAGACTGTTAGCGCAAATTATTAAATTGAGGGCTCATTTTCCTGATTATCCTATTAAAAGGATACGGCTAGATAATGCGGGAGAATTTACTTCTAAATCCTTCAATGATTATTGTCAATCAATTGGGATAGTTGTAGAGCATCCAGTTGCTCATGTACATACTCAAAACGGCCTGGCAGAGTCGTTAATTAAGCGGTTACAATTAATAGCTAGACCCTTATTGATGAGGTCAAAATTGCCTTCATCGGCATGGGGGCATGCAATATTGCATGCAGCGGCTCTAATTCGTCTTAGACCTACCGCTTACCATAAATTTTCTCCATTACAATTGGTCTCGGGAAGAGAACCAAATATATCTCATTTAAAGGTGTTTGGTTGTGCGGTATATGTCCCGATACCCCCTCCTCAACGAACTAAAATGGGGCCACAACGGAGATTGGGAATTTATGTTGGTTTTGAATCTCCCTCAATTATTAAGTACCTTGAACCAATAACCAGTGATCAATTCACTGCTAGGTACTTGGATTGTCAATTTAATGAGACAGTATTCCCGGCATTAGGGGGAGTAGATAAGGAGATTAAAAGGAAAGATATTGAATGGAATGCAACATCTACGTCTTTTATGGATCCACGGACAAATGATAGTGAACTTGAAGTTCAACGGATCATACATTTGCAAATTGTTGCAAATAGGCTACCAGAAGCGTTGATAGATACCAAAAAGGTCACAAAATCATATATTCTGGCTGAAAATGTTCCAGCTCGTTTAGAAGTCCCTGAAGCGATTCTAAATAAATCAAATGCATCTGAGTCACAAATACGCCGGAAGCGTGGTAGACCACTTGACTCTAAAGATGCAAATCCTCGAAAGAGAAAGGAACATATCGTCTCAATTAATCACGATACTAATGTGACCACTAGTGCCTCTAAGGATAAAATCCCTGAAGCGGTTTTATCTGATGACTCTAAAAGTAATGAGCAAGATCTCGAGGACAGTTATGAGATGTCTATTAATTATGCTCATAACAGTTTGGTTGGTATCGTAAAGAAATTGAAATGAATGATATTTTTGCCTATTCTGTAGCCGTCCAAATCATGGATGAAGATGAAAATGATCCTCAAACTATGGAGGAATGTAGACATCGAAATGATTGGAAAAGTTGGAAAAAGGCCATACAAGATGAGCTAGACTCACTAAATAAACGAGAAGTATTTGGACCTATAACTCCAACACCAAAAGGTGTCAAACCTGTTGGCTATAAGTGGGTGTTCATACGCAAGAGAAATGAACGAAATGAAGTTGTAAGGTACAAAGCTAGACTTGTGGCCCAAGGCTTTACTCAAAAGCCCGGAATTGATTTTACTGAAACATATTCACCTGTAGTGGATGCTACCACACTTAGATTTTTAATCAGTTTATCAGTAATTGAACAACTACAAATGCAGCTCATGGATGTGGTAACTGCATATCTGTATGGGTCATTGGATACAGATATCTATATGAGAATCCCTGAAGGATTAAAATTGCCTGAAGCATTACAGTCAAAGTCTCATCATATGTACTCCATCAAATTGAAAAGGTCCTTGTACGGACTTAAACAATCAGGACGTATGTGGTACAATCGTCTTAGTGAGTACTTAATAAAGAAAGGATTTTGCCATAATCAAATAAGTCCATGTTTATTCATAAAGAGGACAGAGTCGGGATTTGTAATCATAGCCGTGTATGTTGATGATTTGAATATTATTGGATCTCCTGAAGAGATTCGACAAGCAGCTAATTACTTAAAAAGTGAGTTTGAGATGAAAGATTTAGGCACTACAAAGTATTGTCTCGGCCTGCAGTTCGAACATACTAAGGGTGGAATTTTCATTCATCAATCGAACTATATAGAAAAAGTCCTTAAGCGTTTTCATATGGACAAAGCTCATCCATTGAGTACACCTATGGTAGTTCGATCGCTTGATGTTAATAAAGATCCGTTTCGTCCTCCAGCACATAATGATGAGATTTTAGGTCCAAAAGTACCATATTTCAGTGCAATTGGTGCATTGATGTATCTTGCTAATAATACCCGACCAGATATAGCATTTTCTGTTAATCTACTAGCAAGATATAGTTCAACACCAACAAAGAGACACTGGAATGGTGTTAAACACGTGCTACGTTATTTACGTGGAACAAGTGACATGGGACTATATTTTGAAAGGCATGATGATGCCAAAACAACCAAATTAGTTGGTTATTCAGATGCGGGGTATTTATCTGATCCACATAAAGCTATATCTCAATCTGGACATATATTCATGTATGGTGGAACTGCTATTTCATGACGTTCAACCAAACAAACTTTGATAGCCACCTCATCAAATCATGCAGAATTAATTGCATTATACGAGGCTGGGCGTGAATGTGTATGGCTTAGATCACTAATACATTATGTGCATGAATCATGTGGACTACAATCAATCGAGAAAAGTCCCACAGTAATATATGAAGACAATGCGGCGTGCATCGCCCAAATCAAGGATGGTTATATTAAAGGCGACAGAACCAAGCACATATTACCAAAATTTTTCTCCACTCACGAGCTTCAAGTGGAAGGCACAGTTGATATTCAACAAATTTCATCAAGTCAGAACTTAGCAGATTTGTTTACGAAGGCATTACCAACAAGGGTGTTCAAACAACTCATACGTAATATTGGCATGCGACACCTGAAAGATATCTGCCTCAATTGAGGGGGAGATTATACAACTGTACTCTTTTCCTTAGCCTTGGTTTTTATCCCATTGGGTTTTTCCAGGCAAGGTTTTTAACGAGGCAGGATGTATATGATAAAGAGGTATGCATTCAAGGGGGAGTATTATATATAATATGTATATATGAATGCATACACCTCTTCATATTCTTTTTTAATACCCATTATGTTATACACCCTTTTGTATCCCCCATTATAATTTGTAATTAAAATAGTTATGATGTATTTTGTTTTGTAACCATTGGTGGTCTATAAATACCACCATGTATTTCATTTGTAAAGTGATTTTTGGAGTGAACAAAGAAAGTTTGTTGGAGAAATACATATATTTTACTTTATATTCTATTAAGAGTGATAGGCTAATAAACTTAGAATTTCTCTAAGTTTATAACAAAAATATATTTTTACCTATTTTTTAGTAAATATAAGGAATAATTATATTTTACACCTCTTGAACCATAATTTACTATGGCTAACTGTTTCTATCTTTTACATAATTTTATAAAAGGTAAAATACACTTTACCTCCTGAATTATTCGTTATCTAATAATTACCTCTTAAATTGACAAATATAAAACTTTCTCCTATAATTAAATTTTTAAACAATATTGTATTTGAAATTTAATCAAAATATCTTTTATTTATAATAAAATAAAATATAATTAGTGAATTAATAATTCTGAATTTTATTTTTGTTTACATACTCAAGATTAACTAATAAATGAGTACAATAAATACAAAAAACAAATTCATGAAAAGATTTTATTAATGATAAAAAAATTAAGTTATTAACTATTTATTCTTTTAGATAAAAATAGATAATTATATATCGGTCTTTTTAACATATTTTTTTCAAAAATATGATAAAATGTATTTATTCATTTTTTTCTAAAAATGTTTAACGTTTGGTTAAGCATATATATATATATTAATTTCTTTTAAGAAGCATATGAGTTATTGGTTATATTATATTTATTGTGTATCTACTATATATATTTATTAATTTATACTCCACTTTTAATTTAAATTCTTCACTTATTAAAAAATAATTTAGTGATGATTTAATGTGCAAAATACTAAAATATATTGAAAATAATATAATTGTTTAAGGTATGAGGGGCATTTTTGTCCAACTAAGAAAATAAGTGTTACATTTGTTAGTTTATGGGGATAAATGTTACAAAATGAATATTTCAAGGGGGCAAAGTGTATTTTACCCTTATATAAATTATTCCCGACAGCTAAAAAATAGAGGTAGCTTATGTAATGATGTTAACATTTATGGGAGTATGTGTGCGCATTTTTCAAAAAAAAAATATAGGTAATTTGTGTAATTAATATTGATATTTTTGATTGGTATAGATATAATTTTCAAAAAATAATATATATAAATAGATCACAGATCAAAGACGTAAATATAATTTTTCTAAATATAATAATCACATTGTTATAGGAAAATATTAGTTAGTATTTTATATACTTTTAACATTAATAATAATAAATTAATAAATCTTGACAAATTCATTATGAAGTAAAATCAATACTTACACGACTGATTTGACTTGAATCTATAATTTTATGTTTGTAATGAATTTGAAGTTAAATATTTTAAATTTGTTTCAAATTCTTCAATTTTAAATTCAAAATATTGAATTATACTTTATTAAATAGTGATGAATTTTAAATTCTTTTAATATTGAGTCATTTCGATATTCTATTTTCAAACTCGACATTGAATTCCAAATATAGCTTGAAATAATTCAAAATAAACTATTTAAGTATTCAACAAATGAATTACGAGAAAAATAAATAAATAAATTAAAAGACATAACTAAGGTTAAGGGATTGGGTAGGTTAAGGATGTTTGTTGGTTAAAAAGGGACAAGATTGAGGTATGTTGGGGTAGGTATACGTAACTTCTGGTCAATCGCACTCAAACCCACCCCACAAATTATGAATCTTGTTAAGATACGAGGTTGCTTATGATGTTAGATGTGAATTTAGTACATAAACTTTGTCTTATACACTCAAGAATAGTAGGGATGACAATCGAGACGAGTAAGAAAGCAGATATTCGTCTCAAATAATTATTTAGTTTATTAAATATGAATTTTGAAAAAAAAAATAGTTTTAAAGACTTAATTGGAGTGTTGGAACAGGTCTCTAAGTTGCTGAATTCGCATCAAACACGTATCAGATAATAGTTTGCAAATATACTTCTTCTTTTTTTTATTAATACATATGTTTACAAAATAAATTGTATCTTTAACATAGTAACATCTTATTGTATATTTATATAAATAACATTATTATTTATAAAAAAGATATTAATTAATTAAAAAATAATAATCAACTTTTGTGAATTAGATCCGTTGGAGTCAGAGCAAGTTTCAGGTTCAATTAAAAGCAAGCGTCCTATATATTAATAAAGTACCAACCAACAAGAATCTCACATCAAGTTAGAGATTCGAACACACAGTTTCGTGATATATAGTAATCAATTTTTGAGTCTTTCTTATTATCACAATGTCTGAAAAAGTCATCTGGCTATTAGAATTCAAAATCAAATAAATAAAACAGATGTTTTCACTTTGGCATAAAAACGTCATACAAAGGGTGAAAGTGAAATACCTAGTGAAATTGTGGTGTTTTTACATATTAAGACCTTGTTTAATTATGAAGACGGATATCCAATCTAATCCTTTGTTTACTTGCATTAGGTCGGCCGAGTGAAATATAATGATAAAAGGATGATATAAATCGCATCAGGATTGGTGGGCTTTAATATCTCACCAGGCCCACTTGAACGGGAGTATATGAATTTTGTATTTTTGTTTCCCAAATATAAAATACTTAATCTAAAATAACCTCATTTTTTCATATATCTGAAAAATTGTCTGATTATTTTTTTTAACTTATTTTCAAATTTAGTTTTATCCGAAACTTTATCAATACAAGAAAATAAGGTACGTAGTGTGACAATTTAATCTCATCCCACATTTTATACATCGTTAAACTGTCCCAACTTAATCCTATCCCTCAAAGTAAACGAGACCTAAGTGCTAAGATTAATAATTTAAAAATTCTTATAAAAGAACAAATGAATTGACTTTACATTTTCTTAAAAAGCTTATAAGAACCTAAACATATTTTCTTGAGATTTTACACTATAAAATAAAATTAATAAAGAGTTTTATATAGAATTCATAAATTCTTAAATATCTTATAAAATATTTTAAAAAACTTATGAATTCAACCAAACACGGTTTAACTACAGCTAGTATATATAAGTTTCATAGAACTGCAACATAAACAATTTAGCAATTAATAACTTCATATAATTAATTATATTTTCTTGTGATTAATGTAATGACAAGTTGTCAACAATCAAAATTAAATTTTTTATGTTATTTAAGCAAATTAATCATCATACTGTTTTTTATAGTAGTGAATAGACCTCATCTGTTTTTTCATCACAATGCAAAGTATCTCTCTTTTTTTTTGTTAGAAGAAAAAAACAATAATTATTGCACAAGAAAACTATGAATTACAGTCACATCCAAGAACAAAGCAACCTCTTAATATTAATAAGATTATAATGTTGTTTGTGATGGGGACTGATCAAAACATAATACCTAATTAACCACACAACCTTATTTATGGATTTTCTTTAATTTTATTTTTTTTAACACTTAACTATGTAATTTTTTCCCCCGGATTTTCCAAATACTTAGGTAGATATTCTTATAAGTATAAAAAATTCATTTAAAATATTTAAATATGAGTACTTATCTACTGCTCTGTAAGTTTTAGTTAATTATAGATATGAAAAATCGATATTTATTTATAAAATAACTAGTTTAGTTGTACACGATCTCCACGAGCATATAAAAAAGAAATATGATATGAGATGAAAAGAAAAAACGAGAAATTTGTAAAAAGAAACAATCGTGGTGTGCGAAGATAAAAAAGAAAGAAATTCGTGAAAAGAAAGAGAAGTGGGATGAGGTCAGAGAGAAAAAATAAGTTATGATTATGAGATTTATTAAAAATATAGAAATTTGTGAGAAAAAGACACATGGCAAAATAGGGTAAGATAGACAGGTGGAATGATGGGTTTAGAGGAAAAAATATTATAATTGTGAGATTATTAAAAATTTATTGAAATTACAATAATTTTTTAATAATAGGACAGAAAATACATTAGCTGATTTTCTGAAATAAGAAAGTGGGTGACCAGATCCACATTATGTTAAACAGTTGGGTGCCTTAGAATTCAAGAAATCATTGTTTGGTCTGAATGTAATAATTAAACTTGTATTAGACACTCTGAACCCATATATCAATCAAAGATAGTGCAAAATTACACCAAAATCAAGATAATATTAGGTAAAGAATTGTTTATTCAATAATTTTACACAAATGCAATAATTGAACAAACATTTTGTGTTATTAGTTAATTTGTTTAGTGTACTGAACTAACTACAATGTGAACAAGATTCCTGCAAAATTCTCAAACGATCTCGAGACCTGAACTTCCAAAGAATCACGACTATTCGTGTATAGCAGATCTCATATGAGTCTTACCACATGAATCATTATGATTGTCCGGATACTGAGAGAAACCATATTTCTATTACTTATGCTAACCTAACTACATCATATACATTACTTTCAAGAAGTTCTTACGCGGCTATGAGACTTGGATTCTAGAACAATTATCTCCTGCGGGTCTCACCATATAAATGATTATGATTGTCCAGGCATTTTATATCTCGGAGCCTCGTAAGAAAGAAGGGGATTTCCTATTCTACCCCTGTTTCATCTTCCTTGTCGTGCATTCTTTGTCGTTGGGTTTTGGCTCATCATGGATCCTGAGCTTTATTGTCCTCTGTTTCCCATTGTTTCCTTCAATTCACAGATGGTTTGAATGCAGCCGCAGCAAATTGCAGGATTTCTATTATCTGCTAGTCTCTGCAACCATGTTGTGGACAGTCAATGATCGGACAATAAATGACGTTAGAAGGCACTGTGAATATAAACGAGCACCTGCGAAGCTCCCATGGATCAGCATTTTTCAAGAATCCACATCGTTGGAGCAGCTGATAATGCATTAGCTAGTGCTCTCCGGCTTATCAGGGATTCAGGAACAGATACAGGAAGTGGATCGCACTGCTCATTTTATCAGCAGAACGAGAGAATGCTAACGATTGGAATAAAACGAAACAGGACAGTATATGTAGAACTTGAAACACAAACAACGCAGAACTGATTTAAGCCGTAGCAAAGATCATAACCTTGAAATATATGAACAAAGAAACAGGAAAGTGTTTTAGGAAACTGAATATCGGTCAAGGAATTCATGAGACAAATGGGAAACGTCATGCTGGCAAAGTTAGCCAAACGAACTTGGAGACAATGAAGAGATCACCTAATTATCCTCAAAGTTTATAATATAATTTAAGCATGTAATAGAAAAAAATTGAAGTAAAGAAATTTCCACAAGTCTGCACCTAACATATGGTATGCATTTAGCATGCCAATAAATGCACAAGTTGCAGTTACCACATGTGAAGCCTACGCTTTTTATGGCCAACAGAGAGAATAATAAGCCAGACAGATACTCTCAAGTGCTGAAAATTTTGGACAATGGTTTGACAATTCAAAGAATTAATTAATTAAATGATCATGGAGAAGCGAGAAAGAAAGCATCATATTTCAGAGTTGAGTAATGCACAGTCCTAAGTACAATGTCAACAACAAGAAGTTTTGTATTACTTGGATCAAGCATATAAATGAAATAATGGTTTCTACAATACTGGTGCTAACATCTTAACTCAACAGGCTTCTATCAACATCTATATATGTGCAACCAGGTCTGATCTCTCAGGTAATGAGAATTAGCAAAGCCTCTTTCGCTACTTCCAATATTTCAACATCTCATTATTCTCAGGAACATGCAGAAGTAAAGGATTCGGATTCAGGACATATATTTAAACCCCAACTTAATTTGGACATAAAAGCATGTTAGATGTGAAGTAGAGAGTTGGAATTTACTGGAAAAAGCAAAATTGGTAACCATCCCACGGAAAGGCTGCCTGATCATGGTCACACTTGACATTCTATCATATGACACTCAAATCATCTTCACCAAAATCCATCAATATGATAGCATTATCCAGCAAGAAGTGTACATAACCAGGTTAGACTGTCTAGAAAGACAAACCAGATGAGAGGCTTTGGCAGAAAAGAAATTACCATCCAACCACCACAAAAATCCATCCCCTTTAAGCCAACCAAGCCCTACATAATAAGCAGCAAGAAGTACAAACCCATAACTCATACCTCGTTGTCACCATTAGTAGCATCTCCTAGATTCACAAAACTTATGGACTATTAGAAGAAAGAACAAAATAACAGACGTATTGCCACATCTTCAAAATGCTATTTTCATCAGTTTGCACCCCCAAATAGCCTGTAGTCACTAGGTCAATGAATCACACACAGTATTCGGAGTCCAACGAAATTGTCATAATAAGAATTATAGGTAATTTGGATAACTAATACAACAAATGGAGCTTTTGCAGCGGTAGTCTCATTTATGAATTGTTACTTAAAAGTTATCATGCTAATATTATTGCTCTGTGCTATTATAGCACCAACCCACACTGTTTAATTGTATCCAAGGATCACGAACAAATGGCTCTTTGTGCTACGCGATAAATAAGCCACCACATTGTTTAACTATCCCCATTAGCTTATGCATGCACACCTAAAAAGCTTAA
>NC_026157.1:3728268-3749655 GCF_000512975.1 Sesamum indicum
GGAACATTTTAATACCATGATAGAAAGTATAGGACTCAAGCTCCAGGTGATAATTGGCAAGTTAACAAGAAAAAACTGCATAGACAACACTTCAGATGCCACCCATTTAACAAACATTTATTTGGTATACCTTCCAATATAATTTCTTGAATTTTCATTTCTTTTTTCCTGAAATGCAACATAAATGACAGGCAGCTCCAGAAGTATGGTTCTGTATGAAACTATTAACGAAAACTAAAATCAACATTCCAAGAAATGAAGCAAGGTCCCAGCAATCCATTATGAGGTACTATATTTAAGATAAAATTCGAATTTCAGAAGCTTTTGTTGGGTCTATGTTTGTCTTTAATGTCAATCATTTAAATTAAGGCAGATAATGTACTGCCTAAACACAAACTGAAAGACCATAAAAAAATTATATACCATATTACCATTGCAACTCTTTATACTCCATTGTCAAATGTACAATTATCTCCAGTTGCAAAGCTAATGAGAAAAAAAGAAGCTATAAACAAAAATAAACCGGGACTACCAAGGAGGGGCTTTTTTTAATCTACTCTACCAACCCCATCTATATAATTTTGCATATTTACTCAATGCTTTTGAAGAGAATGCTCAAGAGCCAACCTCAATCGGCTTCCTAATACATCCAATTCTGCAATCATTTGCTGCTGCCAGCGCACTTGGAAACTCTCCACACCCACCCTTTCACCAACCCGACCAACCAGAAGCTTCCTTTTTACGTCCTTGAAGCACTCATCAAAGACATTCATCACCACCTTTGCCGCCACTTCCCCTATTTTATTCTTGCAGTCAGAATCAATACTCTGCCCAGCCACCACTTTCACAGCCCCAATCCCTCCGCCGAAGGTATCGTGTCCCTCATCCTCCATAGCTTCCTCTTCCCCTTCAAATTCCACATTCACCTCACTCAATTTAACTTCTTCATTCCTATTATCCTCAACATAAATATCTCCAACCGCAACCCCACCTTCATCACCACCCCCATTCTCATTCTGAACAGAATCCAACTCCAAATTGGCATCATTCTCTTGGTCAAAACCAGACGTGATCGCCTGCAAAGTAGGTGAAAAGTCGACCTTAATTCCAACAAGGCTCGACTTTTTTAGCTTCCCATCCACATAACCACCAACAACAGTATTACTACTGTGATTCAAACCCACATTCCGAGCGCCACTGAAGGGCGAGGTGGCAGCATATTCCGGGTGCCAGAGCTGTTTCGACAAGTCGTAAAGCGCACGATCATGGAGCGACAACTGCGACTGATCCAGACCCTTAGACAACCGGGTGGAAATGACCCGAAACTTCTTTCGGAGCCTCCGAAGCTTCTCGGAGAGCTGGGATTTCGTATAGGGCTGCGACATGGTGTTGGAAAACCGGGCATAGAAGATCCCCAAGTCCCTCGGAAACGCTAGATGCTGAGAGGAGCAATCCAAGAGGCCCTGCAAGAAACGGATCTCGTCCGGCTCCGTCCATATCCGGTGGAACTTGAACGGCGGCGCTCTGCCATCAATGGTGTCCGGGCTGGCATCGGGCGGAGGAAGAGGATTAGGGTCGGGGGTTTTGCGTTTGATGGGGAGTTTTGAAGCGGAGGGCTTGTGGTGGTGGGGTTGAATCAGGGTGGAGTCCATGGGTAGGAATCCAGGACGGGCCTCAACCTGACTGTTACTGTTCAATTTCTGTTGTGATTTTAGGGTAATTAGGTTTTGATTTAGGGTGTCAGTTCGATTTTGATCGACTACTTTTGGGTGAGCGTTACTATCGGTTAGGGTTAACTACTTTCTACTTTTGCAATCCTTTGTGTTGGGTTCGGTTTTTGGACACGATACAATATAATATTAAAATAAATTACAATCTAAAATTATAAATATTTATTTGTTGTTTTGAAAAACTATTAATAAATATTTTGATTTTAACCCTCGTCTAATAATTAATCTATTTCATTTGTTTTCATTTATTCTCATAATGAACCGATCAAAATGTCTTTATGGACTAAAAATTATAATTTTTTAATTTTTTTCATCCACTCCGTTTGATTTTTGCACAAATTTTAATTTTTTTATAAAAAAATATAATAAGAGCATAGTTGACAATTTTTACATCTAGCGAAGGATTACACAATTCCATCAATACCAGGGGGTATTTATAATTTTTCAAACGACGAGTGAGTATTCATAATTATATCAAACCTCAAGAGATGTCATTGTTATTTACCTCAGAATTTCTAATTGATAATTTATTTGTTATGGACTAAAAATTATAGTAATTAATTATTATTATTAATCATGTCTAACCAAAAATCAATACAAAAACTTAGAGTATCCATTATAAAATTATTTTTGCCATGTTTTAGTCATAATAAATATTTTAGCCACATTTGAAAAAATCATAATCAATAACCGTTGGGAGTTCATGATCAATAACTATATATTATATTTATTTATTTTTAACCATGATAATTGATCATAATTACTGTTAAATTTCTTCTAATATAAATATAACGATATATAATTTATAAAATTTTATTCTTCTAAAAATTATAAAAGTTATTTATTGGATTCGAGCATTTTTGGCCGCATAATACATGAACAAAAAATTATTGCTAACAGATATGATTCCTTCCATTTAAGTAATCGTATGGATAAATTTGTTTAATATTTATACAATTATAGGGTAAATTGTAATACGAAATTTGTTTTTCTTGATTATCATTACTTTTATTTTATAAAAGAAAATCATGTTATGGTATAAATTCTGAATATTTCAATTTATCCTTTAATTCATTTTATTCCTTAAAAAAATTTAGTCAGAATAGTAATTTCAATTTTTTTAATAATATCGTAATTATAATTTTTTTCTCTCTCAATCCACTACTTTATGTTTGTCTCTCACTTTCTCTATGTTTCTTTTCCTCATAAAATTTTATATATTTAATGAATAAACTCATAACTATAATTTAATTTTTTTTTCATACCATGTTTTTTTTCCTCACAAACTTCCATATTTTCAATAAATTCATAATTTTAATTTATTTTATCTTTCACTTTACCTCACATTTTTTTCACTGGCGTTTTTTTCTTCTTTCTCCTCACCTGCACTGTTTTTTCATAATGTAAAAATTGTGTGCCCCAAATTCGGCTAAGGCCCAAAGCCCATCACACTGGATGGATAAAAAATCTTGACCCACTTAGCTTCTCGGCCCATATCAATTTTCCAAGCCCACTTCCCTTACTGGCCCACCAATCCGACCCGATACTACTTTAAATAAGATGCCTCTCTCATTCTCTCCCAGTAATTCCCGAAGCCCCGATTCTATGCCTTCTCCCTCCTTCTGACTCTGGTCTTGGTTTCTCTTCCGCCGTTTCTCGTTTCTCCCTTCATCGCCTCTTTTCTCAATCATTCCCTTCGGCTACTAATGGCCAGTATCTATAAGTATCCGCATTTTGGTTCAAATTGGACATGAAATCTTACACTCTAATATCTCCTTCTCTATGCTCCCGATTAAAAGTTCTTAGTGAACTAATATTTGTGGTTGATAATGATCCTTAGTGAATCTGTGCCTAAGTGACTCTAAGTTGATATGTGCCTTTGTGGCTCTGTATTTTAAGCAATCATGAGTTAGGTTGCAAGCCTTTGTGGCGTTTGGGTTTGTTATTTCCGAATCTGACTTTTTGAGCTTAAGATCTTCTATCTTTCTTTATTTCTTTAATTGCTATATTATTTACAATATAGATATATTTTTGTTGGTATAGATCTGTAATTATCTTTATTCTTTATTCTTATACTGTTGAATAATTGTATAAGGGTTTCAAACTCGTTTATCTTTTGTAATAGTATGATTGGAGTTGATTCCTGGGCTTTACTATTGGTGGTTGATACCCAACACATTATTTTTTTGTTATCTTCATCTCACATTATAATTTTTTTTACATACTCGTGGGGACAACATGCTATAACAACTAGTAACATTTAAAAAAAATATTGTGAGTTGTGTACTATAGTGTTACTAAAAAGAAGAGCATAACTATAAGACCATGATTGGTATGTCGCTTGAATTTGGGGGAAGAGAATTAACTTAGGAATAGAATGAAAGTACAAATGGAATGATATTCATGGTATACTAAACGAATGGAAAAAGGAATTGAATAAAAAATTTTCAAATTACTCACTTAAATGTGTTGTAAAATAATAAAAATTAAGTAAAATAAGAACCAACAATGTGACGCAAATTTTGTGTTTTATGTTATTGAAACAAGAAAATATTACAAATGATTTTTTGATTTAATTTGTATTTTTTGCGGGTATAAAATCTCTACTTGAAACATCTGATTCTTCACATTAAAACACAATCTTCAATTTTGGAATTTCAAAGGTGGAACTTGACATTTTAATCTCCTTTGATGTTGACTCAAATCTTCAATAACTTTAATTTAGGAGTCTTTTGACTTATTCCCATATTGAACGCTATAAATTTGAAGAATTTGACTTGAACAAAAATCTATAATGCTTAGACTCGAACAGGCCGACACGGACATGATACGATACAGATATGACAACATGAAAAATTTTAAAAAATTAGTATACGACACAACACTGATACGACTACGTACAATATAGTTAAAAGTTAAAAGTTAAAAATTAAAAATAGCTCCCTATAAACTTTTCCAACATTTTAATAAAATTATAAATATTAAGTAATTTTTAAAACACTTTAACTTCAGTTTTTGTTTTCCATTTCTCGTTACTACTGTTTAATTTATTATTGTTTTTTGTAATTTATTCCCAATATAAATTAGAGAGATCTCCTTCGTATTGGTCAGAAGGTTTTCAGAAGAGGAAGATAGAGTTTTCGAGCAAGTCCTTGCCACAGCCACACATACGTCACTCTACGCTCTTCTTGACGTTTCAATTCATAACAAAAACTGAAAAGTGAAGGATAAAAAGGAAACAAGAATTCCAGAACATGTCGACTGCGAAAATCACACCACCGGCAGCCGCACTCTCTACTACCATTAAACACCTTGCTTTACGCCCTCGTCCCACCCGGAGGTATTTCACCACCAGGATAACCGTGCCCGGATTCGGTAAACGGCCTAAAAACGGGCTGGGCATGGCAATGTGCTCGAAAGCATCGGACCCGCTTGAGGTCTGCGCCAAGGAGTCCCTCACTACTCCCAACAAGCTTGGCGACTGTAAGTGATTTTAGTCTTCTCCAAATTGTCCTGTTTTTTTAAAGGGTCCTAGGAATTCACCAAAGAGTTTGGTTTTGTTTGAAGATAAAGATTGTTCTTTTTTTTTTTTTCGGTGCATAGAAGAAATGATGATCAAGAATTCCTTTTGGTGTTTGCTGTTTTGGTAATATAAGGATATGTGGTTTAGAATCGAGAGATAATTAATTCAGAATTGGTGTATGTTAGTCATGGGTTTTGTGAGTAATTGGTTGTTGATGAGAAAGAAACCAACTTTGTTTTTTCCCTAAGTTTTTCCCTTCAATTATCATCCCAGCCCTTTTCAGGTATGTGTTTTGGGGTTGTTTCTTTTCGTTTTCTGCTGTATCTAAGCTCTAAACTGTGTTTTCAGGTCCCTTCACGCAAAGAGTTTTGCTTACATTGGAGGAAAAGCACCTTCCATATGACTTGAAGTTGGTTGATTTGAAGAACAAACCTGAATGGTAATGGATCCCGTGCTGTTTAATTTTGCGCTCATTATTTTGTTATATAGACAGAGTACATTTTATTTTGAATTTGTGCTTCTTTTGTTATGTACTTCATAATGTTTAGGTTCTTGAGCATAAGTCCAGAGGGTAAAGTTCCCTTGATAAAGCTTGACGAGAAGTGGATTCCGGATTCTGATGTTATAACGCAGGCGCTGGAAGAAAAATTCCCTGATCCACCACTTGCAACGCCACCGGAGAAAGCTTCAGTGTATGATACATAATGTGCTTAACTCTTTTGCTTCTTATGTATTCTTTGTTTTTTCTGAATGGAGGATGTAATTGTAAAGATGGATTACTTGTGTGAGTACAATTGCTTCTTGTCGTCCTTGTTCCTTATTAGCTAGAGGTTTTATGCTTAGCTGATTCCTGACACTTCTCCTGCAAGTTTGATAGTACGCGGAACTAGGCTGATTCCTGAAACTTCTCCATGTGAGTTTCCTAGCATGGTTGAAGTTTTTCGGACAGTTTCAAACTAATTCAGAAAGGTTCCCACATGTGAATTGCAGACATGTTGCTCTTCTAGATTGTAGACATTTGAATGATTTTATACCGGATTTTAGTTGTCTTTAAATAAGAAAAAGAAAAGGATTTCGTAAATAGTTCTCAATGTACCTATATTGTCTTCACTGTCATGCTCGATAGCTTTTACCATGCTTGATTAGTTGACTGATTTTAGATACTATGGTGGTTTCTCTGTACTGGTTATTAGAGTGTAGTGTCCGTTGTTTGATGCCACTCCAACCTGTCACCTACAATTAAATTGCAGTGTCATGCTTACACCTAGATCAAGATTATTTATAATAGCAATTTCAGTCAGCGTGTTGTTATCAAGGATCACAACTTGGCTTGATTTTAAGAGTAACTGTTTTATAACACATGTTGGCAATGACCTAATCTTGAGTTTCGTGTGTCAAAAGTTTGCACCTTTCACATCATCACAATGCAGGAAATTTTTGAATTTTACACCAAGGCAAACATGTGTGAGCACTGTGAGGAACCAACTCCATTCATGCACTTTTTGCAATTATCATTATAGAGTTAAACAAAGAAATCCACAATTCTCATTTTTGAATTAATTAGAGTCTGTAGCAATGGCTGTGTCACTGTGTCTATCAGGGTTAATGAAACTGTTGTCATTTGGTGATGATGCTGACTTAATGGATGCACATATAGACTTTGCTCTGTAATCAATAACTTCTAACAAATTATGTGAATTTCATTGGATATTTGACGACAGCTTTTCATATTATTTTATGATCGACTTGTAGTGGTTCGAAGATTTTTTCCACATTTATTGGGTTTCTTAAAAGCAAAGACTCCAATGACGGAACAGAGCAGGCATTACTCAATGAGCTGACTGCTTTCAACGATTATCTTCAAGAAAATGTGAGCTATCTATTTCTAGTTGCGTCTGTGTTGTGTAAGACTCAACTACTTTTTCTATGTTAATAGTTAGCAAAGGCATAAAACCATTATTATGGTCATGTATCTAGTTACAACTGCTTATGGAATGCGGAAAATAGTAGAGTGGCCTTTGAACAAGAACAGGATGTTCAGATAGTTTCTGTACGCCACTTCTTTAATAGGGTTTGCCTAAAGCCTTTCGATGATTCAACGGGACGAGCCTCTTCTTATATATGACTCCTAACCTTTTTCATGTGCAATAGATTTGTAAATCTCTAATTTCCTTGTTCTGTTGTCAATTTCCAGTTTTAGTTGCGTACTTCACCAGTGGATTAAGAACTGTATGCAGTTTCTTACTAGCTTTATTAGCACCTTAATGTTTGTCACTCATGGAATTCCCTGTGAAATGACTTTCTGTTTGACGTTTTTCATCCTAATACTTACAATTAGGGCATTATGGATGAATTGATTCTTTGATGATAGAGTGGCAGACGAGGGAAATTAAATCTAGGTGACATTTTTATCCAAGATTGTGCTTAACATTCTTCGTTCCTTTGAATCTTCCACATATAGGGGCCATTTATCAATGGGAAAGTGATATCTGCAGCAGATTTGTCCCTTGCACCTAAGCTCTACCATCTAGAAATCGCTCTGGGACACTATAAGAACTGGTCTATCCCAGATTCACTAACCTATGTGAAGTCATATATGGAGGTATGGTTAATATGCACCAAGTTGCTTTGTGGCCTCTCAGGCGTATTTATTGCTTTAACATGTTAATCACTAACATGTTTGATATATCATACTCATCCAAACAACGACTAATGCTTATCATTACAGACTTTGAAATGAAAATCCCAATATATACAGAATATACATATATATATATATGTCCATCAATACATTTGTCATATCTATGTAATTGAAACGTTGATGCTGTGAACCTTGTTTGGCTTTGATGTTCAGACTATATTCTCCATGGATTCTTTCATCAAGACACGAGCTCTGCGGGAAGATGTGATTGAGGGTTGGCGGTCGAAAGTGGAAGGTTGAGGCATCACTACAGTCATCAGCAGTCAGCACTTTTTGGCGGCTTCTGGTTGTATCCCAACATACATGTTGGACAGGTTGTTCACTGTTACATAACATCGTACTCTCTGAGTTCAAGTTGAAACATGTCTAGTTTCCACCTTGTGGTGTAGGAATTTTGATGTTTGCAAAACTTAAATGAAATTAGTGTATTAATGTACAAAAATATGACATGAAAATATTTTTGGTAAATTTCAAATGAGTTTGAGGGTGTGCAACCCTTTCAGCAGTATGACCTGGTAATAGCTAGAAGAAAATTTTGATCAGTCTTTTACTGCTTTTGATTGTTACTGTTGGTTTCTTTGGGTTCATCCTCTTTCTGTCACCTCTGATTTTCGAAAAATAGTCAAATAACATTGTAGCATTCAAATCCAATGGTGTTGAAAGAACTGTCTCGATTCATAAAAGTTTCACCAAAGATGCTATTCACATCGCCTGAAATTTTCCATTTCTAAGATGCAGTAAAGAAATATTGCAAATTATCATTCTTTAGAATTTCAGCAAGTATCTATCTACCCAGCAATCATAGATTAGTTCTGGCGGGAAGCTATGTAACCAGCCAAATGATACAATGGTGCTGCCCTCGAAGCATCAAAGTGGCGCAGCTCCTCCACGGCGTTACCCACCAGTTGTTGGGCAAACTCCTTGGCCTTCCCCAGTCCCATCAGCCTTGGATATGTTGCCTTGTGGCTCGCCAAGTCTTTTCCGGCTGTCTTCCCCAGCTCCTTCGACGACTTTGTGACGTCCAAGATATCATCCACCACCTGAAAAAGCAGCCCTATACATCTTGCATACTTCCTTAGTCTCTCAACAACTATTCCGTCTCCTCCACCTATGATTGCGCCACAAACCACAGCAGCCTCAAGAAGCTTAGATGTCTTGTGCACATGAATATACTCCAACTCATCCAAACTCACCTCCTTTCCCGCACTCAATATGTCCACCATCTGCCCAGCAACGAGCCCTTCTGTCCCGATGGCTGAACCCAACTCCGCAATGGCCTGAACCACTCTCTGAGGCGCCACATTTGTAGTCTTGGTAGCAACATGTTCAAATGCAAGGGACAATAGGGCGTCACCGGCAAGGATTGCTGTTTCTTCGCCAAAAGCCTTGTGGTTCGTCGGCTTGCCTCGTCGTAAATCATCATCATCCATGCACGGGAGGTCGTCGTGGATGAGCGACATCGTGTGGATCATCTCAACCGCACAAGCCATGGGGATGGCCGTGTCCTCATGCCCTCCAACGAGCTCACAGGCGGCAAGGCAAAGAATCGGCCGGACGCGTTTGCCACCGGCGAGCAGGGAGTATCTGATGGATTCATGGATCTTGATGGGGTTTTGGAGTGGGACTGATGCATCTAGGACTATGTTTATCTTATTTGCTTTTGTTTTCATGTATTCTTGAAAATGGAAGTTGGGGAGGCGATTGGTTTGTGGGCTGAGGGGAAGAGAAATGGATGTGTTTGCGGCATTGCAGATAATCTTGCAGTTAGGGTGGTGGAAAATGGACAAGTGTTTTTGGAGGGACGAAGTTTTATTACAAGGGATTGTTGCTAGAGTTGCCATACTTTCACTTGTGAAGTAAGGGCACATACAAATACATATATATATATGTATGTGTGTGTGTTTGCTTACTTAAGATGCTGTTTTGTTCTGGCACATACAAATATATATATATATATATATATATGTGTGTGTGTGTGTGTGTTTGCTTACTTAAGATGCTGTTTTGTTCTCTAGTTATATGCTTTAGGGTTATGCCATTAGACTTGCATCGGACTCTACTCTCAAAATTTGAGATACTTCCTATGTTTTAACTGGGAATTTTTAGTATGGATAGGCTTTGATTAGAACGTATTAAAATTATATGATGAGTGTATTATACTTATTAGTATAGTTCAAGATAAATGATCAATCAAGTAACAATATCAGTACCATTTGGCAAGTTGATTGATTAAATGCTTATAATGCAAAGCTTAAAGGGGTGTTCGTAAAAACTTGTACTTTGTAGTAGAAAAAAAGTTATTTGAAAAATTATAAATTTAGTTGTAATAAGAATTGAGAGTATTTGCGAAGAAAAGTTGAGGAATCGAGACTCTAGAGAAATAAATTAAAGTTGGAGCGTTTAAGGATGAAATGGTTAATACAAACTTCAAAGGTTTTACAATTTCACAAAGAGGATGCAAACGTTAATGGAGAGATGCTTATAGCAAAAGCTTAATTTAAGTGGTTCAAAAGTATATTTTTTAGTTACAAGTACTTATTTTTGTTTATTTTTAATAAATAAGCTGATAAATATTTAAAATAAGTCTTTGCAGACACCCCTAACTCAAGTCTAAGTGCATCTTTCGTAATTTAAATGGATAATTACATTTACACATCCTGATCTATCGTTTATTTACACAAATTATTATTATTTTTCGAGTAATTACATAAACTACCCATGCCAACTAAAAAATATGGATAGTTTGTGTAATGACGTTGATTTTTTGGGGGTGGATGTGTAATTTTTCAAAATTAATTTGTGTAATGACGTTGATATTTTTGGTGGATGTGCGTGTAAATTTTCAACAGACATGGATGATTTATATAAATAGACCATAAATCAAGAGGTGTATATATAATTATCCATAATTCAATTTGGAATTTACTGTTTCATATTTGATAATATATATGCAATCATCTAAATCTAGTTCGTACAAAAACTATCGAGTTGAGCTCAAACTCAACTTTGGGAGAGTTTGCAATAACTTCCGTTTCTACGACGGGAACAAGTTATAAGTTTAATTATAATAAAAATTTGAAGTGTTTGAAAATAAAAATAAAAAGTGAAAAAAAATTAAAATTGAAGTGTTGAAAATAAATAAATAAACATGTACAATTTTACCAATAAACTACAAAAATTGGTGAGTAAAAGCTTATAACTTTTAATTTAAATGAGCTTAGTCTAAAAAATTCAAAATGCATAAACTATAAATCACAAACACTATTTTCAAATTTAATTTTAGTATACAAGTATTTCAATTAAACTATTACAAAGATCATCTTAATGTTCTTGCAATAAATCAACAATAAGTTAATCATGGCTAAATATGGATTTTCATCCAAGTTTTTTGCTAATATCAACAAATTCAGTAAATTGGACTATTGGGGGATCTATTTATTAGACAGAAATAAATATAAAAAATACTATATATAATTTGTCAAAATCACGAAAGATTTACATGTAATTACATCAAATTTGAGGAGAGGACGGTAAAATTAGCCCTAAGAATATAGACAATTTATGGATTAAGACAAAGAGAATTATTTAATGTTGAAATTAGACATTAATGCATGGAATGATGTAGAGCCCATCAATTCTCTAATAATATTTAGCGATGGAGATGCAAAATTGGACCACCTGACATATTGATATGTCTTTCTCAAATGCTGGTGGAATAGAATATATAGTATCCAAGATGAACAGATTCCTGTGGGAAAAGTCCCAAAACTTTATAAACCCTAAATTCCAGTCTACTTTGGCATTATCTATAATTATGAATTCTTCTTTATTATATGGAAAATTACTCATTCTATTGATATTAACGCATGTCGAACAATTAGCCCAATCTATTACTGTTTTTTAAGTTTTCATCTATTTTTATAGTGAGCTGACCAAAATGCAGTGTGGACTACAAATTATTATTTTTACTTATTTTTAATTTTTTTTGAAATATTTTTATGACTAAATGGATATTTTTTTTACAATTTTTTTAATTTCTCCAATCCATCTTATTTGATATTTTTTCAATTTCAATCTTTTTTTTTTAAAAGAAAAAATCCAACAAGCGCAAAGCTGACAATTCTAAACTCCATTTAAAAATTACATAATTTCATCAAATATCAGGGGGCATTGATGGTTTTTTCAAATAATAAGATGACATTCGTAACTATGTCAAATTTCAAGAAAAACTCCTTCCTAGTATTTGGATTTGTGTTTTAAGTGTTTTGTTTTGGTGTTTTGAAGATAGAGAGAGGCAAAAATATTTTAAAATAAGTGGTGTATGTTTGATCTTGGGATTTGACAGATAAAAATCACTGTTCATTGTTAAATCATATCTCTTTTATATATTATTTTATATATAAATATTGTATGTTTAATGTTGTATTTTTTGGAGTCTAAAAATACTGTTCATTGTCAAATCATGTCTCTTTTATATTATATAGACAGTTGAAAAATTTTAAAAAAACACACAAATAAAGTGTAAAAAACACAAAAACAAACATCGAATACATTTTATTTTATCTCGAAAAATGTAAAAATATGAGACCAAACATGGTGATTGTAATTTACCCTATACTGTACTTTGAGGTGTGATTAGTTTCAATTTGTTGAGTTTGAATAAGAATTTCCCCTCTTGCAAACCCAAAATTTAAATCCAGCGACTGTCTAAATTCATCTAATTACATTACGAACTCTTAAAAAAGAGAATTTTTTTTTTATCGAAATTAAGTTTGCCCACACACAGTTAATTATATTAAAAATGTTATTGTTTTAATTATATAAATTATATACACTACACTATTCATGATTCTAATAGATATTATCATTTTATAAAAGTTTTTATTAATAAAAAATAATGACAAAAAGTCGTGCACTCATAATAATACCGTGACAAGATATTACTTATTGTCACTTAATATATATATTTTTTGCCACAACTATAAAATTATCACTTAATATTTTATTATTAATATTATATTTTTTATTATTAACAACTGATGATTTACCACCATAAATAATTTAAATATATTTTTTATAATCATTAAGTTTATGAAAATTTATTATTTTAACAAAATAAAATTTTTAGTACTTAATATATGTTCTTAGCGATCATTTTCAAGCTACCACTCAGTATTTTGTTGCGCACACACACACACACATATATATATATCTATATATATATATAAGGATAATTATACCTACCCCCATGACCTATAGTTTATTTACATAAATTATCCATACTTTTGAAAAATTAAAAATACTTAAAAAGTATAATATTTCTTTAAGATTTATTTGTGTAATGATTTAATATTAAGATTTACTTTAAGATTTGAAGAATTATACTTACACCTCCAGAAATATTAACATCATTACACAAATACCTCTGCTTTTTTACACCCATTAAAAATGTCTAACTTCATTTACACAAAGCATCCATACTTTTGAAAAAATTATACTTACACCCCCAAAAACGTTAACACCATTACACAAGCACCTCTGCTTTTTTAACTGCCAGGAGTGGTTAATTTATATTATTATAGAAAAAGCAAGAATAATTTATATAAATAATCTATAAATTAGGGGCATAAATATAATTATTTCTAAATTTAATTGTAAGAAAACATATATTGATGGATTTGATTGGAAAAGTTTATAGGAGCCCTCATGTCCAATATCAGATGGAAATAGGCATGTGGGATCTGGTTTAGGGCAGGCAGAAAACTGTTGTTGTGGGCAAGAGGGACTATTCCTGTTTGCCTGGACAGCACATAAATATGTGTCCTAATCTTTTGGGGTCCCCAAAGTTGTTAGAAGCAAGAAATGGGAACAATGCTTTTTCCAGGTTTCAAGTTGTTGTTTTGGACAAATAATTGCATGCAGTCGAACATGATGCACATGGGTTGATCTTGGGTTCACTGTCCCAAGATCCTATTAAATGCGTGTCCTCATCATGTCTGTTCATTTTTGAGAAATCTACATCATACATTGCCTCTTTGATGGGTTGTTTTTGTTAAGGCTTTTTTGGTTTTGTTTCCAACTTCAATTTTCAGTTTTCAAGAATGCTTATTTTTTTTTAATTTTGTATGAATTTTTCTGTGAAAATTAAGAATACTTTTGAATTAGTTAGTCCATGAATTGTATTTTATATTCTTAGTGGTGTTAAATTAATATATTTCTTTTTTAATCGGTAAAAATGATGCAAAAAGTTTCGTAAAATTGTATTGAAGGCAGATGTTGCTGTGGATTCCATTTGGTATATAATAGGTATTCTCAAAACCGGCTGGTCTATAAAGTGCTCAATTATTTTAGTCTACGGATAGTTAAGCTGCTCGCTTCTGAGGTTTAGTTTAACTACACGTAGATCTCTTATAATTTAAAAAATTATATTTAGTACCCACATGTAAAAAAGTTCAATAAAAATCTATATTTATACCTGATTGACTTATTACTTACCTATTGCAGGTCTAACAAATCATTTCTAACCAAACTATGTTCATACATCTTCACACAATTATGCATGTTATCTTCACCCTTACAAGGGTATTTTGGTTAGCAAATACTTATTAAACCTGCAATAAGTGAGTCAATCGGTGGTAAATATACATTTCTTCATTCTATTTTTTTTTGCTAACACTAGCAAATTGATAATTTTTTACTAATAAAGGAATTTATTTGTTAAACGAACACACTTAGTGGTACTAGATATAATCTTTTACATCACATAAGATGTGCGTGTAATTAGATCAAATCTTAAAGAATGAAAGTGTAATTATCCCTTTAGTTAGGAAAAAATACAATTTACCCCCTGTGATATTGTAAAGGTGCAAATCACCCCTTTATGAAAAAAATTAGCAATTTACCCCCTATATTTTTTTTAAATGAAGTAATTTATCCCCTGTCCAGGAAACTGGGGGTATTTTAAAAAAACACGGGATAAATTACTGTTTTTTTTATAAGAGAATAATTTGCTCATTTATAATATCATATGAGATAAATTACATTAAAACCCTTTAATTTACGTAGTGTTATTGTGTCAATGATAGGATGTTTTTCTAATTTTTCGATAAATCATTAGTGCTTTTTTTTTAATTATTATTATTAATTAGCAAAGAAATTGAAATTTTATGCAGTATTATATCATCCAATAAAATTAGCAGTTAATTGTCATAATCAGCTTAAATAGAGTTGGGAAAAATGTCTTAATCAACTCAAAAGTAGCATCATTTGACGGCTTAATCCTATCATAATACCCTTTGGAGATTTTTTCAAAATTGATTGAATATGAAATATAAAATTACACCAACGGGGCCCATTTTAGTAAGCGAGGTGGGATTCCATTATGAGTTCGAATTATATATATTTAATATTAAAAATTAGTGCATATTAAATATTTTAAGTATGATGTAATTAAAATCAATTTACTCAAAAAAAGTTAGAAAATAATAAATTAGGTCATCACTATAACATAATAAAATGTTAAGGAGTTTAATCATAAAAAACAATTAAATGTAATCAAACTAAAAAGAATATTAATATCTATATATTCATAAAATTCGAAATCAAGACCTTGCACTAGAAAAAAGAAATTACTATTGCCTATATTTAGGATGGTAAATGATTCGACTGAACCAAACATATTATTTTTCAGCTTGTTTGAATTATTATCGAGCTTCAAAGATTGTGTTTGAAGTTGGTTTGATATTTTTAAGTATATTTTACTATTTTTGCACTAATCGCTTCGAGCTCGAGCCGAGCTCAAAAGTTTACCGAGCAAAACTTTTTGTTCAAGTTTGGTTTGTAAAATTTAACAATTCTATCTAAATGAGTTTTTATTGGTCGATTTCAATCGAGTATTGAATAGTCTGATTATTTTCTCAGCCCTACCTACATTTTTAATGGTTATGGACAACAGGGCGTGTAAATAACTATTATCAATTATGAATATAAAATCGATGCAAAAATTTAATTTATTTACTATGAAAAATATTTGTTGTCATGATTATAGTGCCATATAAAAAATAGATGTGCAATGACTTTTTTATCCATATTCGCAAAAATCATAGACAACAATCGTTGCGTGATCTTGATCAATGAATACTTACTATAATTATTTATTACTAATTATGATAATTTATTATAGTTAAATGTTATATTTCTTCTAGTTCCGTAAGTTATCGTACTGGTTCAAATCAACGACGGGCAATCAATCGATAGACCCAAAATGCGTTTTTGTTGTTTTTTGAAATTTTTTGGGACAATTATTACATGAAATTTATCCTTATGTGCAGGCTTTAGATGCTCAAATGTGCATATTAACAAAAAATAGTACCAATTGCAGGCCAGTGACTGAAAGAGATAATCGTTTTTTATATTAAAATTCTAATTAATTAATTCAGATAATTTTGGATTAATCGCTAAGGACAGCCAGGGTGAAGATCCCTTTCCTTAGAATCCACGACATGATTCCCTAGGAAGACAGATAAGTGATTTGGACAAGCAATGGAGGTGTAATATAAAATCTTGCTGGACTGGTAAGGTTTCGAGTCTACGAATATGAGTATATGTTTATTTTTAAAATAATTTATTGTTAATTTATCTTGTTTCAATTTAATCGTTGATTTAAATTAATTATGTATTGAATTTGAATTTATTGATTGATGTAATTGATATTTATCGAAATCCAGCAGCACTACAATGATTGAAAATTTTTCAAGAAAATCCTGAAATTAGTAATATTTGATCTCTACTCAATGAGCATAATTAACTTTAAGAAAGAAATTTATATGATTCGATTAATTATATCATTCAATATATTTAAATTCAAAAATTAACTTAATTAATTGATAATTCCAAATCAACGAATATATTAAAAGAAAACAAAAAACACAAGAAACTATTATGAAAATAGACTAGATACCTACATTCATGGATCAGAATTCACAACTTTTTGATTGTGTTGCCTCAACATTCCGACTTGAGTCTACTAGTATCAAATGCTTGGAACTCGAATCGACAACCTTTTGGATGTGTGGCCTAAATCCTACTTAGTATTTGATTGATCACTCTCGTTGAACTGTATAAATTATTACACTTGTGGGTTTGGATCTTCGAGTAAGTAGAATATTAATCTAAATTTTTTATATTTTATATTTTTTTTAAATTGGTAGAAAATAAGTAAAGTTGAATAAAGATAAGTTTGTTTTTGCCTTGATTTTCCATTAGGAAAATATTTATTAAATTCAGAATAAATTAAATTAATTATATGATAAATATTATACCAATAATCATGAAATTGGTTGAGTCACTCTCCGATCAAATATGAGCACGAATAAAACTAAGTTTCATGTGGCATACTACAAGGAGAATCCAATTTGTTGAAATCAGTTATATCAAAAATTAATTATATAATAAATACATTACACTTTCATATAATCGATCGAGTGATTATGCAATAAATATAATTATATTTAAAATGTGATTAATTTGATATAACCAAATATAATCCCACTAAAGAGTTTTTGCCACTTAAGAGTGAGAAAATTAAATTAAAATATTTTCTAGTTCCGCCCATCCATAAAGTTAATGATTTTTGTAAAGCTAAGGCTGCGCCTTTTGAAGGGTGTTTGTGTAATATTTTTTAAAAAATATTTATATCAATTTTACTTGTAAATAGAGGATATAGTTATAATTATAATTATAATCTTAGAGAATGTAGTTATAATTTTATAAAAAATAAAAAAAATTATGTATTTTTTCTATATAATATATATGCATTATGTATATAAAAATTATATTATTTAAAGAAAAATTTATACAAGTTAAAAAAAAAAAAAAAGGGAAAGATGAAAACCAAGAGATACATAGCCTAAAAAGGTAAAACAGATTCTTAATAAAAAAAATTAAAAAAAAAACTATTACAAGAACTTTTTAAAGAAACTGTGGAAATTTAATAAAAATGGAAAAGCTGACTTAGTGAAAAGACAGGATTTGACTCATTTTCGGGCCTGTCTCTCTCAATCTGTGTCTCCCCTCATTTCATTCTCAACCCAACCACTACGTACGTGTGGTTGTGGTGGCAGTCAGCGCGTTCTGAGCCCGCCCACAACTCAGTAGAAAGCCCGACTTGATTCACCACCCTACTCTGCCGCCGTGAGCCGCCACGCGGAGGTGGCGATAAGCGGCCGAGTGTGCCACCCCAGCATCAAACACCCCTCATTTTCCTCTACCCTGTACCCATCTCCGCCGGCAAAGAGCGCCAACAGCATGCTGGCCTGCTTGAACGCGTTCGATCCCAAGTGGGCCGGGCTGAACCCTGCAGACTCCATCCTCCGCCGCCACCGTGCCAGCGTCTCGTGTCGCTCCACCCGCTCCGCCCCTTCACACGCTACCACGTTGCATATCTGCCTCCCTAAGTACACCTCCGTCATAGCCAAGTCCTGGCTGTCGGGCTGCGTCGGCCCGGAGCTCTCCAGCGAGTCGAACATGGTGGAGTAGTAGTGCAACGCTTCGTTAAACCGTTCCAAGAAATTATTCCCATTGTGGTCCGCCTCCTGCTCCACGATCGTCACGATTTTCGGGTTTATTGCCTTGATTGAATTCAGGACTTTTTCTATTGCTCCGGGCCTGGATAACAGCCGGTGAAGCTCGAACACGGAATTCACAGCAACAGCCTCCACATTCCCGGACCTGATACCCAGCATATTTGCATCAATATCCGCCAAAGAATTGGCTACAAAGCCACGGAACTCGAATTCCACCCCAATTGTCTCCGCCAATTGAGCTAATTTCCACCCGACCTGCTGCAAAGCGTCGGTGTTATCAGGCTGCGGCGGCCCGACACCAGTAAGCCTAAACGCCGGCGGGCCTCCAGGGCGCAGAGCGAGAGCCTGCATCAAAGCCGGCCATTGCATCCCTTGTTTCAAGCTGAAATCCACAACATGAACTCTTGTTGCTCCGGAAAAAGCCTCCAGTATCGCCTGATTCGCAGTGAAGTGCGCGAATTTGAGGTACGGGCACGTCTCGTAGAAATGCATCTGCAGAACATCGGAATACGATGATTCAAGAGAATCCTGCGGGTAAATCTTGTAAATTTTTCGGGCCAGAGCCTCCGCAAAATAGGTGGCAACTTTCCTCATCGCTCCGACTTGAGAAACAGCTAAAATCCCGACGTGCTTCACCAGCGCATCCGCCATTTTCATGTTTTCTTGCTGAACAGCCTCCGCGCAGGCCATTAAAGTGTGGACGAGTCTCACTCCCACCTCCTGCGAATCCACCAGCACCACGGGGCGCGCCTCCTCCTCCTCCTCCGCCGCCGCCACGGACAGAGAACCATTTTCATGAAAAATTTCAGATCCAGCAAAAGATTTCGTTTTCAACCTCTTACTACTACTCTCGGAGTCATCAAACGTCTCCTTCTTTCTGTCACCAAAAACAGCCCCACCAGGAATTGCTCTCAAGTCATCATCATTTGAAAAGCTAATAAGATTGCCGGAAGATTCACCTGAAATTCCAATTGGGTTCGGACCCAAGTCGTAGCCACCGGAGCTGCTGAGCTCCGTCAGCATGCTCTCGACCCACCCGGAAAGATCAGACGGGTTGTAATGAACAGTATCCGTGGAGAGGACAGAAGAACCATCTTCCGCGGTGGAGCCCATCGCCATCTCCAACTGTTCCAGCTTCTCTGCAACATCCGCCATGTCCGAAGACTTCACTTTGTATCCCAAAACAGCGAATAGTTCATCCATACCCGCATCCGGCTGCTGCTCCGCCCACATCTTCGCTTTCCCTGCTGCCGCCGCCGCGTCTGTCTTTCCACGATCACGATCTCTTTTCATTTTCAAAATTCTTCGTTCCTTGTCTCAGCAAGAGGGTTCTTCCTGTACTCTATTTCTTGTGGGCAATTGTTTCAAGAAACATGGATCATTGCAAGTGGGTGAGTTGAATCTTGAAAGTCATGGATTTGCTTGGTTTTTTGCGTCATTTTTCGTGAGTTAAATTTGAATTTTTGTACAGTAGATTAGTACTAAAATAGAAGAGAGGGAGAGTGATGAAAAGGGCTTGTGAAGATGGCGCGAGCTTCAAGAGCGGAACAGAGAGGAGATAAGGAAGAGAAGAAACCTAGCCATAATAATGGTGGGGGGTTTTCATTTTCTTCCCCTTGTGTTTTATTTTTTTATTATTTCTTTCATCATGGGACATCAACATAAATGCTACTCTAATTTATGAATAAAATAAAATAAATTAAAACAAAATTTGAATATTAATGTTCTTGATTTATTGTTGATAACATTGAATTTGTACGTTTTTTTTTCAATTATTTTATAGAAATTATAACACAAATGCTCTTCGACAGTAATTGAACAATTATATGATACTACAAGAAAATGAATTATTTTTTATATTATAATAATCAAGGTAAATTAATATTTATACTACTCCAAGTAATATAATATTCAGTTATGGTTAACTGTTATAGTTAATATAAATAATTATAATAAATAAGCATTGATCACTACCACTCGATGGTTGTTGGTTATAGTTTCTGTAAGGATGGCTAAAACATCTGCCATGATAAATACTTTTATCATAACTCTTAGCTGTGACAAATAATTTATTTTTATGGTGCAAAATTTATTTTTTTTTGCATCTATTTTGTTTGATCGTGGTTAATAATAACTATTCATCAGGATTTAACCATAATCATTAATATTATAGCCCAATAGTAATTTTTTTCTAATGTACCATAATCATAAAAAAAATAATGCAAAATAGGGTGTTTGGTTTTATTTTGAAAAGCCAATTTTTAGTTTTATACTATTTCAACTTCTAAACATCATCATTGCTAATGTCTTGAGCTATACATAGAACATAACACGACATGTTGTCATATCATGTTGACTTTTTAAACGATAAGAATAATATTATAGTATATATTAAAATAGAATACCTACGAAATATTTATATAACAAATCAAATTCAAACAAATTTACATTTCTAACATTTATCCAGGTAATCTCAAAATAATAATGTGTGTATTATCATTTCATATATATATATATATATATAGTATTTTATATGGATTTGAATTTATCCAAATGTAGGAGTCATTGAAAGCTTCCATTTTAACTTGTTTTTGTTAAACTCTAACAAAGTTTTCAATTCAAACACAGCCTAAAATTTGTGCATTGTTAAAAGTGGTCCTTTCTCTACTAATAATTGAAACGAATGATGTCCACATTGTTTATAAAGGGATTGGTACGTCTTTCGCAGTTGTACGCCTTTCATCTCTTGTAGTTTTTGTTTCGCTAAATAAAGAGATTCGGAAGAGGGAACTTTTTGATGTGTTCCAAATTTCACTATTCTCACCAATATCATAGTATACTAATTAACTC
>NC_026157.1:3749684-3750989 GCF_000512975.1 Sesamum indicum
TTGGTTTTATTTTTATTTTTATTTTTATTTTCAGTTTTCAGTATTTTTAATGGGGATAAATTCATTTTGACCTCCTGTGATATATCAAATATAAAAAATCCCCCTATAAAATTTTTAATATAAAAAATCATTCCTATGTTATGATAATATTATTTTTAATTTTCTCTTTTTCGGTAGAAGGATGATTTGAGAAGTGTATTTTCAGTAAACTAAGCCGTTACATTAAAAATGTGCATTTTCAATGAAATTTGACTAAACAAAAAAGTTTATAATAAGTTTAGAATAGTGTTAACTGGAAATTTACTTTTCGAAATAAAACCAAATTAGTTTTTCGTTTGAAAGTTAGAAGTTGAAAATTTTGTTAAAAATATAGAGTTCGTCATTTTTCTATGAGATTATTATAGATTAATGCTAGCTGACTCATAATACTTAATTCAGTGTCTGGGCAATCAATTTTTAATACGTTGGTGGGCTTATAGTAGGCTGACGATGAACAATCTATAGTACTTGATTCATGACTATCCTCATTTTTCAATGTGTTGGAGGATTTATTATAAGATGATGGTGGATGGTTTATGATACTTGATTTAGGTGTTTGACTCAAAATTTTAGTATGTTCATGGGTTGATTGTGGACAGTGTATGGTACTAGTTTTAGTTATTCGTTTGAAAGTTAAAAGTTGAAAATTTTGTTAGGAGTAGAGTGTCAAGTTCACATTTTGAAAAGGAGGTTAAGTATAATTCACTTATTTTTTATGGTGAACATTTTTATTTTTTTTGGTGAATAGCAATTTATTCCCATGTGATATTGAAAATGAGCACATTACCCCCTATAAAAATAATATAGCAATTTACCCTCGTGTACTTTTTAAAATGAAGCAATTTACCTCCTTATACAGGGAGGTAAATTGCTTTATTTTAGAAATCATAGGGGAGTAAATTATCGTATTTAAAAAGTATAGGAATGTAAATTACTATTTATTTTTTCGGAGTATTTTATTCATTTGCAATATGATAAGAGGATTGCTTGTATTTTTTTCTTTTATTTTTCATAGTGCCCGTTTGGGCTTACAATTGAACAGGACTAAACTTGTAACTTGAGTACAAACATAATTTCTTATATAGTTAACTTTTAGATTAAATTTCATCAAATCACATTGTGATAAAAACTAGAATTTCTTATTATGTTCATCAAATATTATTAACATTTTTAAGTTAATTTAAGAATAAAGTTAAATTTTAAAATTTAACTATAGTTTATATTTTTATAATTAATTATAAAATTATGAATCCAAACATTATTACA